>NC_042617.1:219649259-219778296 GCF_901001135.1 Rhinatrema bivittatum | reverse complement strand
GTAAACTCCATCTAAGGCTTAATACCGGCACGAGACCGATAGTCAACAAGTAGTTCAATAAAAAAAAAGTGCAGTAAAAAAAGCCTGGTTGCTGGCAGGTACAGCAGCAAAAAAGAAGAAATATCTTTTTCAGCAATAGAAAATTAATTGTAGCAAACTAGCAATACCAATTGAATAAAGATTTCAGACACTCTGAGAGAACTCAAACAGCAAACAAGATTCTAAGACAGAACCCAAGAAGAGGGGAGTGGGGCGAAGGGGAATGGGGCCCCCTGCATGCGGTGCGACTGTCAACTGGGACGTACTGTCCACCCGACCCATCTTGAAACACAGACCAAGGAGTCTAACACGCGTGCTAGGACATGAAACATGATGAACTGTGCATGGGTGGGGTGGAGCTGCTGCGGGTGCAGATCTTGGTGTGGTAGCAAATATTCAAACAAGAGGCCCAGGGAGACTTTCCTTTCCTTTGTGCAAGAAAGGGCTCCCTAGAATGGGTTCGCCCCTAGAGTGTGGTGGCTCTGTTGGTGTCTAGTGAGCTCTCGCTGGTCTTTTAAAATCTGGTGGACGTAGCAGATATACAAACAACAATTTTGAAGGCTGAGGCGGAGGAGATTTCCATGTGAACAGCAGTTCAACATGTGTCAGCGGGTGTTAAGAGATAGGCGACACCCGGGAAGAGTTCCCTTTCCTTTGCGCAGGAAAGGGCTCCCTGGAATGGGTTCACCCTAGAGTGGGGCCTGAGACTCGGAAAGTGTTGTGAAGCAGAGGAGGTTGCCATGTGAACAGCGGTTCAACATGTGTCAGCGGGTGTTAAGAGAGAGGCAATACCCGGGAAGAGTTCCCTTTCCTTTGCGCAAGAAAAGGGCTCCCTGAAATGGGTTCACCTCAGAGTGGGGCCCGAGACTCGGAAAGTTTTGCGACGTGTAGGAAGTTTCCATGTGAACAGAGGTTCCACATATGTCAGCGGGTGTTAAGAGGTACGCGACACCCAGGTGAGTTCCCTTTCCTTTGCACAGGAAAGGGCTCCCTGAAATGGGTTTGCCCCGAGAGTGGGGCCCGAGACTCGGAAAGTGTTGCGACGTGGAGGAGGTTTCCATGTGAACAGCGGATCAACATGTGTCAGTGGGTGTTAAGAGATAGGCGACACCCGGGGAGAGTTCCCTTTACTTTGTGCAGGAAAGGTCTCCCTGGAATGGGCTCACCCCAGAGTGGGGCACGAGACTCAGAAAATGTTGCAACGTGGAAGAGGTTTCCATGTGAACTGCGGTTCAACATGTGTTAGCGGGTGTTAAGAGATAGGTGACACTGGGGAGAGTTCCCTTACCTTTGCACAGGAAAGGGCTCCCTGAAATGGGTTCACCCGATAGTGGGGCACGAGCCTTCAAAGTGTGGTGAAGTGGAGGAGGTCAGGAGGTTTCCATGTGAACAGCGGTTCAACATGGGTCAGCGGGTGTTAAGACATAGGCGACACCCAGGGAGAGTTCCCTTATCTTTGAACAGGAAAGAGCTCCCTGAAATGGGTTCGCCCCAAGAGTGGGGCACGAGACTCGGATAGTGTTGTGACGTGGAGGAGGTTTCCATGTGAACAGTGGTTCAACATGTGTCAGCAGGTGTTAAGAGATAGGCGACACCCAGGGAGAGTTCCCTTTCCTTTGCACAGGAAAGGGCTCCCCGGAATAGGTTCGCCCCAAGAGTGGGGCACAAGACTCGGAAAGTGTTGCGATGTGGAGGAGGTTTCAATGTGAACAGCAGTTCAACATGTGTCAGCGGGTATTAAGAGATAGTCAACACCGGAGAGAGTTCCCTTTCCTTTGTGCAGGAAAGGGCTCCCTGAAATGGGATTGCCCCGAGAGTGGGGCACGAGCCTTCAAAGTGTGGAGAAGTGGAGGAGGTTTCCATGTGAACAGCGGTTCAACATGTATCAGCGGGTGTTAAGAGATAGGCGACTCCCGGGGAGAGTTCCCTTTCCTTTGCACAGGAAAGGGCTCCCCGGAATAGGTTCGCCCCAAGAGTGGGGCACAAGACTCGGAAAGTGTTGCGATGTGGAGGAGGTTTCAATGTGAACAGCAGTTCAACATGTGTCAGCGGGTATTAAGAGATAGTCAACACCGGAGAGAGTTCCCTTTCCTTTGTGCAGGAAAGGGCTCCCTGAAATGGGATTGCCCCGAGAGTGGGGCACGAGCCTTCAAAGTGTGGAGAAGTGGAGGAGGTTTCCATGTGAACAGCGGTTCAACATGTATCAGCGGGTGTTAAGAGATAGGCGACTCCCGGGGAGAGTTCCCTTTCCTTTGTGCAGGAAAGGGCTCCCTGGAATGGGTTTACCCCTAGAGTGTGGTGGTTCCGTTGGGCCTAGTGAGCTCTTGCTGTTCTTTTAAAATCTGGTGGACGTAGCAGATATACAAACAAGAATTTTGAAGGCTGAGGTGGAGGAGGTTTCCATGTGAACAGCGGTTCAACATGTGTCAGCAGGTGTTAAGAGATAGGCAACACCCAGGGAGAGTTCCCTTTCCTTTGCGCAGGAAAGGGCTCCCTGAAATGGGTTTGTCCCGAGAATGGAGCATGAGCCTTGAAAGTGTGGCACTTCAGAGAGTTGTGTTGCTAGCCCAAGCAGGAGCAGAACTGTGTCAGCGACAGATAGTACCTCCTCCTCCACGTCAGAATGCCCAAGGCATGTTGCCCATAAAGATTCATCTTTTGTGCAATGGGCGAGAGAGAAAGCAGCTGGCATGAGTGACTCTCAGCCCGCCCAAGCAAAGGAGACACCAGCACAACTGTCAGTGACACGGTATCTCTCAGAGCCGATAGAGAACATGCAGACAGATCCACTGGCATATTGGGCACACAAGTCCACTGTCTGGCCACACCTAGCCAAAGTGGTTCAGCGATATCTGTCATATCCACCAACCAGTGTGCCCAGTGAACGTGTCTTTTCAATGACAGGTGATATCAGGAGCCCTCAACGCTTAAGGCTGGCACCAGAGTTGATGGAAATGCTAGTGTTTTTGAAAGTAAACCTGCCTTTGCTTGGGTTTCCAAATTTTCCCTGTGAATGGCAAGAGGAATAAAAGCAATTGAAAGCCTTGCAGCAGCTCCAACTGCCTCCTATGCTCCAGATAATATAATTTATTTATTTATTTATTTATTTAAAACTCTTCTATACCGTCATTAAGTTGGAGAACCATCACAACGGTTTACATATAGGCACGATAACAACAATGAGTGGTATAGATTACAACTTGAGTATGTGCCGACATAGTTCGGTAACAATATAAGCACTGCAGCACATGTACCTGACCTCAAACGCTGTTCCTGACCGTCAACTGTCCAGGCCTTATGTTCCTACAAGGGTTTGACTTGGATTGTAAGCCCTCTGGGGATAGGGAAATGCCGACAGTACATGAGTGTAATTGACTATGAAGTGCTGGAAATGTTTGAAAATAGCAAGATAAATAAATAAAGAAGAAAAACCTGCTGTGCCTGTCCATCCAGGCCTTATGTTCCTACAAGTGTTTGACCTCGATTGCTGTGCCTGTCCGTCCAGGCCTTATGTTCCTACAAGTGTTTGACCTCGACTGCTTTGCCTGTTCGTCCAGGCCTTATTTCCTACAAGTGTTTGACCTTGACTGCTTTGCCTGTTCGTCCAGGCCTTATGTTCCTATAAGTGTTTGACCTCGATTGCTCTGCCTGTCCATCCAGGCCTTATGTCCCTACAAGGGTTTAACCTCGATTGCTGTGCCTGTCTGTCCAGGCCTTATGTTCCTAGCTGGGATTGACCTCTGTCCTTGACTGCTCTACCTGTCCGTCCAGGCCTTATGTCCCTAGGTGGGATTGACCTCTGTCCTCGAATGCTTTGCCTGTTCGTCCAGGCCTTATGTCCCTACAAGGGTTTAACCTTGATTGCTCTGCCTGTCTGTCCAGGCCTTATGTTCCTAGCTTGGATTGACCTCTGTCCTTGACTGCTCTACCTGTCCGTCCAGGCCTTATGTCCCTAGGTGGGATTGACCTCTGTCCTCGAATGCTTTGCCTGTTCGTCCAGGCCTTATGTCCCTACAAGGGTTTAACCTTGATTGCTCTGCCTGTCTGTCCAGGCCTTATGTTCCTAGCTGGGATTGACCTCTGTCCTTGACTGCTCTACCTGTCCGTCCAGGCCTTATGTCCCTAGGTGGGATTGACCTCTGTCCTCGAATGCTTTGCCTGTTCGTCCAGGCCTTATGTCCCTACAAGGGTTTAACCTCGATTGCTCTGCCTGTCTGTCCAGGCCTTATGTTCCTAGCTGGGATTGACCTCTGTCCTCAACTGCTCTGCCTGTTCGTCCAGGCCATATGTTCCTACAAGAGTTTGACCTCGATTGCTCTGCCTGTCCGTCCAGGCCTTATGTCCCTAGGTGGGATTGACATCTGTCCTCGACTGTTGTTGACCCATGTTGAACTGCTGTTCACATGGCAACCTGCTCCATGTCGCCATGCTTTGAAGGCTTGTGCTGCACTCTGGGGGCCAACCCATTCCAAGGAAGACCTTTCCTGCTCTTAGGAAAGAGAAGTCTCCCCGGTGTTGCAGCCTATCTCTTAGGACCTGTTGACCCATGTTTAAACACTGTTCACATGGCACCCTCATCCACCTCAGCCTTGAAAACTCTCGTTTGTATATTCAGGTTTCATATCACGAAAATGCCAGGAAGAGTACAGATCATAGCACATTTCAAATCTTGATTCTTCTAAAGTATAATTCATGTACTATCTTCTATCTGTGTTGCAAGGTGCCAAGTTCACTTTATTAGTACTTCTTAGCTTCGGAATAGTAAAGTTCTTCAAAGCCTCTGTTTCTACTAACACAACAGCTGGCATTTGGGATTTTACTTCACTTGGTGAAGTCCTTTTTATTAGTGTTTTACCTCCGGCCGTTTCTTCCATTTTGAAATCAGCCTTTTCAATGCCAAGCAGCAGTACTCTGACTGCTTTCCAGCCTCCCTGTTTTTTGTCAAGGATATTCTCAAACTACAGTCCCTGGGGAACCCGGGTGCAGCCAGCCTGATTTTAAAAGACCAGCGAGAGCCCACTGGACCCTAATGGAAACCCCCCACTTTAGGGGCGAACCAATTCTAGGGAGCCCTTTCCTGCGCAAAGGAAAGGGAACTCTCCCCGGGTGTAGCCTGCCTGTTTCTACCCTCTGACCCATGTTGAACCGCTGTTTAGGGGCGAACCCATTGTAGGGAGCCCTTTCCTGCGCAAAGGAAAGGGAACTCTCCCCGGGTGTAGCCTGCCTGTTTCTACCCTCTGACCCATGTTCACCCGCTGTTTAGGGGTGAACCCATTCTAGGGAGCCCTTTCCTGCTCATAGGAAACGGAACTCTCCCGAGGCTCTTGTTTGAATATTTGCTACTATCACCAAAATCGGTACCCGCAAATGCTCCACTCCACCCAGGCATTGTTCATCATGTTTCAGGTCCTAGCACTCGTCTTAGACTCCCTGGTCCCTGTTTCAAGATGGGTCGGGTGCACAGTATGCCCAGTTGACAGTCCCACCACATGCTGAGCCTCGTCTTGTCTTGCTTCCTTGTCTTTCCCTTATCAAACCACAGGGACCTGACTACCTCGGCTCTGCCAGCCTGTCTTGCCCCTATCAACTTTCTGTCACTCTGCCTTGCTGCCAATTACCAGATGACTCACTTAACTCCTAGTGGTGTTCTTGCCACTCTCATGGTTCCTCAGTGTGTTGGTGCTAGTCTTTCTGCTTGCTATGTTCCCCCTTCATTGTGCTGTAGGATGTCAATGCCACTTGTCTTGCCGCTTTGCCTGTCGTGCTGCCTTTGATGGTTCATGCATCTGTTATCAGTGCTCTCTATTGAAGCTGTGGTGTTTTTGACACTCTCGCTGCACTCTTGCCACTTCTGGTACCCCTTTGCACCTTTACATTGCCTTAGGCTATTCATGCCACTTTGGTGCCACTTTGCCACAGTCTAATTACCTTGGAGCTCTTTTGTTGTTGTGATGATTGCTCCCCAGACGTTTCATCAAAATTGATAATAAAACCCCAATTCTGCAGCCAGAAATAGGCTGGAAATCCTTCCCCCATTGACTTTAATGGGAACCGGAAAACGAATTCACATATCGACGTATCGAGGTGCCATACGTCCGAATGCAACGGAAATGACCCCTGACGAATACATATCACGAATGCAATGAAAATATTTTGGCTGCACATCCCTAATGGCAGGTACAGACCCAAGAGTTTAAAAAAACCCAGAGTTGTTTATGATAAAAGGGTGTTGCACCCCATCTTCCATATATATATTTACATTTACATTTATTAAAATTTGTGAATCACCCAACACAAAAAGGCCTGGTGGCAATGAACATAAATGATAAAACATACATAATGATACATAACATACATAATGATAAAACATACATAATGATAAAACAGTAACACAACGAAACAAGAGGTAAAAACAAAGACAATTATAATAAAAAAAATCATCATCCCAAAAATAAAAAATAAAAAAATACATGTTAAAATAAAATTAATAATAATTAAAACATATGCTCCCATTTGGCTCCTGAGGCCATGGTTGTGTGCTGGTGACATCCTTTTTCCTGTATTCTAGTGGGGCTTTCTAATTCCGGCAAGAGTTTCTTGTCAAAAAGCTGTTAGAACATGCTGACCATATGCTGACTGTCGCTCCCGACAATATTGTTTGGTGTTATAGCTACTGGCAAACTTTGTATAATGAAATGTTGTCTAAATATCTTTGTATTACCTTTATGGATTCTTTACCTGAGACTTTTAACAATGATTGTCTGTTTCCATTCAATAAAGTAGACAATTCGATGGACTCTGTTTGTAAAGGTGCTGAAATTGAGAAGGTGTTTACCCAAGTACATGCACCTCAGAAACTTGAGTATTATATATATCGTCCAGAACATTTTCTGTCAAGGCAAAGCGAGCCATACTGTCGCTTTAAACACTAATTATATGGTGCTTTTTAAGAATTCTAGAGATAAACTACAAATAACTATGTTAGCCAGACAGATGTACCCCGGTAAGTCACAATTCTTTCTTCAGGCCTTTGACGTTACCACTAGAAAACCATTCAGTTACCTCCTTGTGGATTTAAATGTGCTGATGGTGGAGACATGTAGATTGAAACAGATATCTTTAGCCCCACCTGGCCTGTCGTATACCTTGAAAAAACACAGAACCCTTATAAAAAGAAGTGACCGTTCGCTTCGACTGTCACACATACATGCAGACTAGTACGACAACAGACAACATGTCCTCGAATGCTTTTGAAACTTTTAGTTCAGGCCTCAACACTGCAAAGAAAAGCAATTTTAAGCATGGCTTCATACAATTTAGTCACCGCTATCGCAGAAATCACTCTTAACCCGCTTAAAGGCAACATACCTGTTGCGATTCTGCCCTGTTTGGGCAGTTTCTCACCTTTTTTTTCTCCTTTTTTGTTGCACTGCTACAGCTTTTCTTGAGGCCCGGGGCCGCTGATGCTATCTTCGCGTGGCTCCAGTCACGCTGTGACACCTGAGATAGCTCGGAGGCCACCGACGCTCTCCTTAAGCGGCAGGAGCTGTGCTGAGACATCCGCTGTGCTCAGGGGATCGCTGACAGTGTTCTCCCATAGGGATGTGAATCGTTTTTTGACGATTTAAAATATCGTCCGATATTAGGGATGTGAATCGTTTTTTGACGATTTAAAATATCGTCCGATATATTTTAAATCGTCAAAAATCGTTAGGGCCACGATACAATACCAATTCCCCCGATTTATCGTTAAAAAATCGTAAATCGGGGGAAGGGGGAGGGCAGGAAACCGGCACACTAAAACCCCCTAAAACCCACCCCCGACCCTTTAAATTAAATCCCCCACCCTCCCGAACCCCCCAAATGCTTTAAATTACCTGGGGATCCAGCGGTGGTCCAGAACGGCGGCGGTCCGGAACGGCCCCCTCAATTGAATCCTTTTGTCTTCAGCCGGCGCCATTTTGCAAAATGGCCGCCGCAAAATGGCGGCGGCCATAGACAAAAACGATTCGACGCAGGAGGTCGTTCCGGACCCCCGCTGGACTTTTGGCAAGTCTTGTGGGGGTCAGGAGGCCCCCCCAAGCTGGCCAAAAGTTTCTGGGAGTCCAGCGGGGTTCAGGAAGCGATTTCTTGCCACGAATCGTTTTCCGTACGGAAATGGCGCCGGCAGGAGATCGACTGCAGGAGGTCGTTCAGCGGGGGTTCCGGACTGCCGCTGAACGACCTCCTGCAGTCGATCTCCTGCCGGCGCCATTTTCCGTATGGAAAACGATTCGCGGCAAGAAATCGCTTCCTGAACCCCGCTGGACTCCCAGAAACTTTTGGCCAGCTTGGGGGGGCCTCCTGACCCCCACAAGACTTGCCAAAAGTCCAGCGGGGGTCCGGAACGACCTCCTGCGTCGAATTGTTTTTGTCTATGGCCGCCGCCATTTTGCAGCGGCCATTTTGCAAAATGGCGCTGGCTGAAGACAAAAGGATTCAATTGAGGGGGCTGTTCCGGACCGCCGCCGTTCTGGACCACCGCTGGATCCCCAGGTAATTTAAAGCATTTAGGGGGGGGTTCGGGAGGGTGGGGGATTTAATTTAAAGGGTCGGGGGTGGGTTTTAGGGGGTTGGCTCACGATTTTAACGATTTTTCACGATATTTTTAAAACCCAAACGGCAACAATACGATTCCCTCCCCCTCCCAGCCGAAATCGATCGTTAAGACAATCGAGGACACGATTCACATCTCTATCCGATATATTTTAAATCGTCAAAAATCGTTAGAGGCGATACATAATAGGAATTCCCCCGATTTATCGTCAAAAATCGTAATTCGGGGGAAGGGGGAGGGGAAGGGGGAGGGCGGAAAAACCGGCACACTAAAACAACCCTAAAACCCACCCTGACCCTTTAAAATAAATCCCCCACCCTCCCGAACCCCCCCAAAATGCTTTAAATTACCTGGGGTCCAGTGGGGAGATCCCAGTGTGATCTTCCACTCTCGGGCCACGTCTGCGTTAATGGCGCTGGCGCTATTTCGGTTCCTGTCCCCCGACGTCAAGAGCGCAGAAGATCGCTCCCGGACCCCCGCTGGACCCCCAGGGACTTTTGGCCAGCTTGGGGGGGGCCTCCTGACCCCCACAAGACTTGCGAAAAGTCCAGCGGGGGTCCGGAATGACCTCCTGCAGTCGAATCGTGTTGCCGTACGGCCGGCGCCATTTTGTGCAAAATGGTGCTGCTGGACTTTTGGCAAGTCTTGTGGGGGTCAGGAGGCCCCCCCAAGCTGGCCAAAAGTCCCTGGGGGTCCAGCGGGGGTCCGGGAACGACCTCCTGCAGTCGAATCGTGTTGCCGTACGGCCGGCGCCATTTTGTGCTCCTAGGCCTGACTTCTTCATCTCCTCCATTAACACTTCCAGTTTTGATCAAGGTGGACAATAGGGATGTGAATCGTTTTTTGACGATTTAAAAAAATCGTCAGATATTTTGTAAATCGTCAAAAATCATTAAGAGTCGCGATACAATAGAAATTTCCCCGATTTATCGTGAAAAATCATAATCGGGGGAGGGAGAGGGCGGGGGAAACCGGCACACCAAAACAACCCCTAAACCCACCCTGACCCTATAAAACTAATCCCTTACCTTCCCCCACCCTCCCGAGCGCCCCCAAAACTTTTTACGAGTAACTGATGTCCATGATGGCTGATCCAGAGTTCATATTTGGAGGGGTTCAGTTTGAGTTTGTGGACATTGAGCTATTGGGTTACTGCAGTGAGAGTTATAGTGATTAGCAATGAAGCACTTCTGGTGTGGGCTGAATTTGTCACAGAGTTGGATGTCATCATTAAAAGGATTACTTTAATAAAAGTAGATAAAGAGAGCGTTTTTTCAAAGTTTATCTTTAGGCCCAGCCTGAGCTCTTCTCCACCTGAATTCTCAGCACAGGAACTACTGCTGACTCTAAAGAAGCATTAAAAAGGTCAATTAGCAGACTTGCCAGAACATTTCTAAGTTCCCTTAGTACCCTCAGATGAATACCATCCGTCCCCATCACTTTAACTACTTTAAGTTTAGTTAGTTCCTCATGAACACACTGTTTTGAAAATCAGTTGAGGTTTACCTCACTTTCAATCTTATTTGTGTATTTGCTCCACCGTGAGTATCAAACAGAAGTATTTGTTAAGCAATTTTGCTTTTTCTTCATCAGCCTCTACATATTCCTCCCTTACCTCTGAGTCTCATAATGCCACTATAAAAACAAAGTATTGTCCCCCTGTATTAACATATTTGCTGTTTTTTCTTCTATTTGAATTTTTGTATTCCTGACTACTTTCCCAGTTTCTTTTAATTTTTTCAGATACTCTCGCCTGTCTTCCTCTTGTGGTTTATGAATGCTAACCTTTCCTCCCTTACCTTTTCAGCCACTTCTTTTGAAAATCATAGCGGCCTATTTTTCTTCTTTCCTTTATTTACTTTCCTAACAAAAAGATTAGTTCCCCTTATAATATCTCCTTTTAGTTTTGCCCACTGCTTTTCTACTTCCCTTGGGTTTTCCCAACCAATAATGATTCCTTGAGGTACTCCTTCATTTTAAGAAAGTTTAGTTTTCCTGAAGTTTAGGATCTTGCCTTTGAATGAACCTTTATCTCTTGCACTCTAATACTGAACCACACTATCCGCTGATCACTGGATCCAAGATGATAATCCACTACAACATCAGAGATACTGTTCCTGTTGGTAGCACCAGGCCCAGTATCACCCCATCTCATGTCGGTTTCAATTCAGTTGACATAACAGTTCTCTTTGCAGAGAATCCAAGATTTCCCTGCTTACAGAAGATACTGAAGCCAAGATGTCCCAATCAACAACTGCAGATTGAAATCCCCTAACAATAGCACCTCCCCTTTCATAGCAATTTTGTGAATATCTTTATTTAAATCTCTATCCATCAACTCTGTCTGTGACGGAGGTCTATATATTACACCAATATAAACAGATATAGGTTTGAGGATTTTCAACAATCTTTCCCTAATATCTTGGATTTTGGCACCTGGCAGACAGGTACCTGGACAACATATCCTGGGACAACATATCTGGTCTGTAGATGGATGCCTTCATGCCCCTCAGCAGCAAGTTACCAATCACTAATACACTCTGCTTCCTAGGTGCAGTGGTTATTGTGCCTGCAGGTTTGGGGTTTGGATGTTTTGGTTCCTCCTTGTAATGGGATGGTATCTTCTCCTCCACTTCCAGGGCTGCATACCAGTTCTTCAGCTCAAGGGAGATAAAAGCTGTGGTACAGGGTCTAGTAGCTGTAGTAATCTAGGTCCAGCTGTCATCTTATGGTCCAGTTACTCCTTCCTTTCTGCTTGAGTTCTCCATCTTAGATTACTTGATAAATATTTCATTGATGTAGTCTTAATTCTCCCAGATGCGTCTCAATCTTGCCACCTCCTTTCTGAGTTCCACCACCTTTGTCCTGAGGGAATCAATGTGCAGACATCTTTCATTGAACTGGTTCCTCTCTGTGGATCAGGACATCTTTCTGGACAGCTGTGGAAGTTGTAAAAGCAGCAACAGCTCTGGCAATTATTTCCTGGCCATCCTTCAGTTATTGGTAGTTTCTGGTATCTATTCAAAGAAATGAGAAATTCCTGCCTTTTCCTCAGCTATCCTGCAAGTAAAATTAGCTAGCCTGTGGAATCAAATTTCTAGTTCTACACTCAGAATCCTTGCTTGTGCCCCTGTTCACTTGCCTACTTGATGCTTGGAAGTATGAAGTCTTATCTTACTCTTTCAGACTACAAAATATAGTTATAAATGTATGAGGTATATAGTTTTTGTACACTATTGTTGCTGAGGATATAAAAGTAAACCAGAGCAATTAGAAATTATTATTGCCACAAGATCTAATATGATGGCACCAATTATCTCACAAGAAATTTTCTTCTTTCTTAAGAAATTGCCATGCTGGGTCAGACCAAGAGTCCATCAAGCCCAGCATCCTGTTTCCAACAGAGGCCAAACCAGGCCACAAGAACCTGGCAATTATCCAAACACTAAGAAGATCCCATGCTACTGATGCAATTAATGGCAGTGGCTATTCCCTAAGTAAAATTGATTAATAGCCATTAATGGACTTCTCCTCCAAGAACTTATCCAAACCTTTTTGAACCCAGCTACACTAACTGCACTAACCACATCCTCTGGTAACAAATTCCAGAGCTTTATTGTGCGTTGAGTGAAAAAGAATTTTCTCCGAATCAGTCTTAAATGTGCTACTTGCTAACTTCATGGAATGCCCCCTAGTCCTTCTATTATTCGAAAGTGAAAATAACCGAGTCACATCTACTCGTTCAAGACCTCTCATGATCTTAAAAACCTCTATCATATCCCCCCTCAGCCGTCTCTTCTCCAAGCTGAACAGCCCTAACCCTTCAGCCTTTCCTCATAGGGAAGCTGTTCCATCCCCTTTATCATTTTGGTTGCCCTTCTCTGTACCTTCTCCATCGCAACTATATCTTTTTTGAGATGCGGCGACCAGAATTGTACACAGTATTCAAGGTGTGGTCTCACCATGGAGTGATATAGAGGCATTATGACATTTTCCGTTCTATTAACCATTCCCTTCCTAATAATTCCTAACATTCTATTTGCTTTTTTGACTGCTGCAGCACACTGAGCTGACGATTTTAAAGTATTATCCACTATGATGCCTAGATCTTTTTCCTGGGTGGTAGCTCCTAATATGGAACCTAACATCGTGTAACTACAGCAACGGTTATTTTTCCCTATATGCAACACCTTGCACTTGTCCACATTAAATTTCATCTGCCATTTGGATGCCCAATCTTCAAGTCTTGCAAGGTCCTCCTGCAATGTATCACAGTCTGCTTGTGATTTAACTACTCTGAATAATTTTGTATCATCTGCAAATTTGATAACCTCACTCGTTGTATTCCTTTCCAGATCATTTATATATATATTGAAAAGCACCGGTCCAAGTACAGATCCCTGAGGCACTCCACTGTTTACCCTTTTCCACTGAGAAAATTGACCATTTAATCCTACTCTCTGTTTCCTATCTTTTAACCAGCTTGTAATCCACGAAAGGACATCGCCTCCTATCCCATGACTTTTTAATTTTCGTAGAAGCCTCTCATGAGGGACTTTGTCAGACGCCTTCTGAAAATCCAAATACATTACATCTACCGGTTCACCTTTATCCACATGTTTATTAAACCCTTCAAAAAAATGAAGCAGATTTGTTAGGCAAGACTTCCCTTGGGTAAATCCATGTTGACTATGTTCCATTAAATCATGTCTTTCTATATGCTTTACAATTTTGTTCTTGAGAATAGTTTCCACTATTTTTCCCGGCACTGAAGTCAGGCTCACTGGTCTATAGTTACCCGGATCGCCCCTGGAGCCTTTTTTAAATATTGGGGGTTACATTGGCCACCCTCCAGTCTTCAGATACAATGGATGATTTTAATGATAGGTTACAAATTTTAACTAATAGATCAGAAATTTCATTTTTTAGTTCCTTCAGAATCCTAGGATGCATACCATCCGGTCCAGGTGATTTGCTACTCTTTAGTTTGTCAATCTGGCCTACTACATCTTCCAGGTTCACAGTGATTTCATTCAGTTCGTCTGACTCATCACCCCTGAAAACCATCTCCGGAACTGGTATCTCCCCAACATCCTCATTAGTAAACACAGGAGGCAAAGAATTAATTTAGTCTTTCTGCAATGGCCTTATCTTCCCTAAGAGCCCCTTTAACCCCTCTGTCATCTAATGGTCCAACCGACTCCCTCACAGTTTTCTTGCTTTGGATATATTTAAAAAGTTTTTATTATGAGTTTTTGCCTCTATGGCCAATTTCATTTCAAATTCTCTCTTCGCCTGTCTATCAATGTTTTACACTTAGCTTGACAATGCTTATGTTTTAATTTGTTCTATTTTCGGAAAACAAAAAATATTTTCATAAGGATATTGAATGGTTGATAATAGTTCAGAAAAGGGCTACCATAATGGTACAGGGCCAGCAACACAAACCCTATACATAGCCCGATATAGTAAAGCACAGCCAGGATAGTGCGGCATTTTACGCGAATTAGACGCACGTTTTCGACGCCTTATCTGGATGTACAATTCAATATCGGTATTAGCGTGTCCTTAGCCCACGCGGAAACAGGCACGTAGACATTTGCGCCCACCGCATGCAGATGGCATGGTAATGACTGGATTAGCTATTACCCTCGATACAGTAACACGCGTCCACAATAGCTCATCTTTAACAAATTTTTTTTTAACATGTAGATTTTGTGCCTGCCCTGACCCTGGCGTTAGTGTGGTGCCACTATTTGTGGCAGGCAGACGCATTGGATACCATCATCGGATAGCATCATTTTGGCTTTGGCAATCTTTTTCTTATGTATGAAAGCCAGAATAAGAAATGCTAGGTGAGCGATTGCAGACAACACCCGAGGAGAACCTAGCAGCAAGACCAGAGGAGATTAGAAAATTGTTGCCCATAAGGAAACTGTGTATTTATGTGTATGTGTATGTATATCATCAACCCCTTTGTTCAAGCGGCAGCAGTGGCTCTGCGTTGCTGTCAATGCATGGACGTCCAAAACATTTATGCTGGCTGTTCTTGCAGATGCAGATGCTTCCATTATTTTATATTTTTATAATATAATATTTATATTATTTTATGTTATGCTGATTATTGTGTTGTTTTTCAACACAGAGCCTGTGCACAGGCTCTGGCCTGTGTGGGCTTACTCCTCAGATAACCATAAACAAGCATTTAGAATATAGTAAATCTCCCATACCAAAAAAGTACTAAATGACTATGAAAAGGAACACAGGAAATATTGCACCAAGCTCTAAATACCAATACATCTCATGATAGGAAAACAGAAAAGGCCAGGCTACCTAAAAATAACTGTAAAATAAAAAAAAAATGCATATACCTAAATATATTGTAGGAAAACTTTTAAAACTACATAGGTCTATTCTTGAGATGACAGCTCAGAGACATTCATATCTAAAGATGGGTCCTATATTGTCTCAGTATAGAAACAGAAACATAGAAATGACTAGGGATGTGAATCGTTTTTTGACGATTTAAAACAATCGTCAGATATATTTTAAATCGTCAAAAATCATTAGAGCCGCGATACAATAGCAATTCCCCTGATTTATCATAAAAAAATCGTAAATCGGGGGAGGGGGGAGGGCGGGAAGACCGGTACACCAAAACAACCCTAAAACCCACCCCGACCCTTTAAAACAAATCCCCCACCCTCCCGAACCCCCCCAAAATGTTTTAAATTACCTGGGGTCCAGTGGGGGGGGGGGTCCCGGCGACGATCTCCCACTCTCTGGCCACGGCTGCGTTAATAGAAATGGCGCCGGTGGCCCTTTGCCCTTATCATATGACAGGGCAAAGGTAGCGCTGGCGCCATTTTTGAATACTGGCAATACGGCCCGCGTGCAGGAGGTCGCTCCCGGACCCCCGCTGGACTTTTGGCAAGTCTTGTGGGGTGTCAGGAGGCCCCCCAACCTGGCCAAAAGTCCCTGGGGGTCCAGCGGGGGTCCAGGGAGCGATCTCCTGCACTCGTGACGTCGGGTGCCAGGAACCAAAATGGCGCCGGCGCTACCTTTGCCCTGTCACATGGTAAGGGCAAAGAGCCACCGGCGCCATTTCTATTAAGCGCAGCCATGGCCCGAGAGACGGGAGATCGCACCGGGACCCCCCCACTGGACCCCAGGTAATTTAAAACATTTTGGGGGGGTTCGGGAGGGTGGGGGATTTGTTTTAAAGGGTCAGGGTGGGTTTTAGGGTTGTTTTGGTGTGCCGGTTTTCCCGCACTCCCCCTCCCCCGATAAAACGATTTTTTAACCAAAAAAACTAAGACAATCAGATTTCTCCCCCCTCAGCCAAAATCGATCGTTAAGACGATCGATCACACGATTCACATCCCTAGAAATGACGGCAGAAGAAGACCAAACGGCCCATCCAGTCTGCCCAGCAAGTTTCGCACTTTTTTTTTTTTCGCATACTTATCTGCTACTCTTGGCTCTTAGTAACCTTTTGGTTCTATTTCCCTTCCACCCCCACCATTAATGTAGAGAGCAGTGTTGGAACTGCATCTAAGTGAAATATCTAGCTCAATTACAGGTTTATACTGTAAAGTGCGGTTGGAGATTCCCCGTCTAAACTCGCTGTGGGCGCACAATTGGGACGCGTAAAGCGATCCTGCGATACAGTCTCCAGTTTCACGCGTCCTTAGCGCTTCTTGAAACCGACGCATAACCCTTTCCGCACCCAGCATGTATATCATATGTAAATGAACGAATTAGCTATTTAATGAAGGAATTAGCTATTCCCTCCGATACTGTGACGCGCGCTCCGATTATCTCCTTTGTAACCCGCTATTTTGCCGCGTCCTTAATCTGTTAGTTTACCGCCTACCCTCTACCTGGTGTTAGTCCTGCACCTTGGACGACCTCCATATATACTAACCCGCTTTCAAACTGCATTCAGCCCTTCTTTTTGCATGAACGATGCTGCACGGAACTCCGATTGCATTAGTTATTTGCTTAAAAAAATTATTTCATCCTGCATGTTCCGTATGGGAGCTGACAGCGGCTTACAAAAAAAATTACAGTTCTCATAAAATGCTAAAGTTGTTATATATATATATATATATATATATATATATAAATACCTAGATGTCACTTTCCGAATCCCCCATCTCCACACGGGTGGGCCGGCGTGCGGTCATCCAGGCAGCGGCGGGAGCTGGCGAGCGGGCGCGCGTTCGATCCAGGCGGCGGCGGGAGCCGGCGGGCGGGCGTCCGTCTATCCAGGCGGCTGCGGGAGCCGGCGGGCGGGTGGGCGCGCGTTTATCCAGGCGGCGGTGGGCGGGTGGGCGTCCATTCATCCAGGCGGAGGGAGCCGGCGGCGAAAGCGGCCTCCAGCAGCCCCCGCCGGGAGTGAATGAATGCACGCCTGTTTACGACCGTGCAATTTCGGTGCTCAAGGCAGTCACATGCCGTGATGTCAAGCGTCGTGACGTCACGCCTTGAGCACCGAAATTGCACGGGCGTAAACAGGAGTGCATTCATTCCCTGCCGGCGGGGGCTGCTGGAGGCCGCTTTCACCGCCGGCTCTCTCCGCCTGGATGAACGCATGCCCACCCGCCTGCCGCCTCCCGGATAAACGCGCGCCCACCCGCCCACGGCCTCCCGCCGCTGCCTGGATAAACGCGCGCCCACCTGTCCGCCGCCTCCCGCCGCCGCCTGGATGAACAGGCGCCCACCCGCCCGCCCGCCTCCGCCTGGATAAACGTGCGCGCCCTCCGCCGCCGCCTGGATGAACGGGAGCCCACCCGCCCGCCGCCTCCCGCCACCGCCTGGATAAACGCGCGCCCACCCACCGCCGCCTCCCGCCGCCGCCTGGATGAACGGGCACCCACCCGCCCGCCGGCTCCCGCCGCCGCCGCCTGGATAAACACTTGTGGAGATGGGGGATTCGGAAAGTGACATATATATATTTATATATATATATATATATATATATATATATATATATATATATATATATATATAAATAACAACTTTTGTTTAGTTTTGGTTGTTTTAGTTTTGATGGTTTCCCCCCTCCCGCCTTGCTTCGGGAGGGGGGAAACCATCCACTTCCTGGTACCTGCCATTTCAAATGTCAGTTGAAATGACATTTGAAATGACAGGTACCTGCGCACCCAGGATACTGTATAGGCGCTGTATTAAACGCCTATACAGTAAAATGGGTTGCGCTGGCCTAACGCTTCGCAGACGCGGCTTGCATTTGCAAGCAATTTGAATAGAGAATCGAGCGATATGTGAAGAGAACTGTGCGTGCGGGGAACGAGGGTGCGCCCTGCACTGCCGCACTCTTTCTAACGCGGCGTAACTGTATCGACCTGTTAGTTAGGGGTAGTAACCGCCGCAATAAGCAAGTTACACCCATTCTTATTTGTTTACCCAGACTATGTAATTCAGTCCTTGTTGGTTGTTGTCTGTATATAGATCCACTTTTCTTCATCTCCCCAGTATTTTTGGATAATACTTACTTAGCTCCAATAAAAGCTATCACATGCTGCCAAGAATACAGTTTATCCCAAGAGATAAATCTGCCATATCAAAACACTAACTCCAATGACTCAAATAGCAACAACCCTACCCAGGAAAGAGCAGCAGTGAAAGTATTGCATCTGGCCCTAGAAGACCAATACACCTCCTTTTAAAAACAGAGCAGTATAGACCCCTACACAGAAACTATATCGCAGAATTCCTCATCTCAGTCACATATTCGGAAAACAGACAGACCCTTAGCAAAGACAGAATAAGGGACCAATAAACAATAAAAGCAATAAATATAAAACATCAATCATAACAGTAAAACTAATACAAATAATAAACATATCATTTCAAAACAACGGATGAATAGAACATCCAATATTTAAACCCTCATAAAAATGTTTATAAATTTTCCAAAACATCAACATAATATTTCAAAACAGCAGACTGATAAAATAACATCCAATAATGAAACTAATAAGGATTAAAAAATCACCTGCTCTCCCTAACTGGGATTTCTTTTATTTCCAGCCACCTTGAGATTATTGTGGAATGGGGAGGGGGGCCCGTCCAAACTTTCTCCACTCTTTCGCACATATCCACACAGGCTCTCACACAACCTCCTCCCCCCCCCCCCCCCCCCACAGTCACACACACATACATGTTCATCCTTTACAGACACGCTAATTCCCTCACAGACACACACACACAAACACACACACACACACACCTTAACTCCCTCACAGATACACATACACTTAACATATCTCTCTCATAGACACACACGCTCATGCTTTCTCTCTCAGACAGGCACTTGCTCATTCTCCCTCACAGACAGACATACACACTCTCTCCTTCACAGGGTCTCTCCCTCTCACTCAGGCTTTCTTCCTCACAGACACACACACACTAGCTGGCTTTCTCCTTCACAGACAGACAGACACACATATACATACATATACAGGGCCTATCTTTCTCTTCTGGCCTTTTCTTCTAGGCCCTGCCTTCAGCTCCCACAGAATGGAATCTGAGGCAGCCTCCTGTGTTTTCCTCTCTGTTTCTGACCACCACCCTGAAGCACCTCATTCTCTGTTTCTGGCCGCTGCAGGATGAGTTCTGCACCTTTCTCACTCTTCTTACGTTTGAGGGGGGAGCAATGTCCTCCACCCCCAAACTCCGCTCATATTAGTAACTGGAGAGGAAGAATAAATGCAAAAAATACATAAATCAATCAGGGCTGGGGATTCACTGAATCCCTTGAAGGCCCTAACCGCATGCCACTGAGATATACACACACATGCTTATGCTCTCTCTTTGATAGAAACATACATGCTCACTCCCTCACAGACACACATACACTTACAGTATCTCTCTCATAGACACACACACTCACACTTTCTCTCATAGACAGACACATAATCATGATCTCTCCCTCACAGACACACTCTTTCTCCCTAACATACATACAAACACACACACACACACACACACACACACGCTCTCAACCTCTCACTCAGGCTTTCTCCCTCACAGATACACATACTAACTGGCTCTCTCCATCACAGACAAACTGACACACACCACACACATATACATATATATACAGGGCCTCCTTTCTGTTCTGGCCTTTTCTTCTAGGCCCTGCCTTCAGCCCCCATGGGATGGAATCTGAGGCTGCCTGCGGTGTTTTCCTCACTATTTCTGGCCACCACTCCACAGCATCTTATTCTCTGTTTCTGGCCACTTCCGGATGGGCTCTGCAGCAGCTTGCTGCACCTTCCTCGCTCTTCTTACATTTTGAGGGGGGGGGGGCAAAGTCCCCAACCCGCAAACTCTGTCCATATTAGTAACTAGAGAGGAATAAAAAACAAAAAAAAAAAATAAAAAAATCAATCAGGGCTAGGGATTCAATTAATCCTTTGAAGGCCCTGACCGCATGCCACTGAGATACACACATACATATTTATGCTCTCTCCGTGACAGACACACACTCACATTCGCTCATTCCCTCACATTCACACATATGCTTACAATATCTCTCTAACAGATACACACACTCATGCTTTCTCTTACAGACAGACACACGCTCATGATCTCTCCCTCACAGACAGACACACACACACTCTCTCCCTCACGTACACACACACAGGCTCTCTCCCTCTCACTTAGGCTTTGTTGCTCACAGACACACACACTAGCTAGCTCTCTCCCTTACAGAGAGACAGACACGCACATAGATACATACATAGGGCCTCCCCTTCTCTTCTGACCTTTTCTTCTAGCATCTGCCTTCAGCCCCAGTGGGATGGAATCTGAGGTGGCCTGCGATGTTTTCCTCTCTGTTTCTGGCTGCCTCATTCTCTATTTCTGGATGCTTCAGGATGGGCTCGGCAGCAGCATGCTGCACCTTCCTTGCTCTTCTTGAGGAGGGGAGCAATGTCCCCCACCTCCCAAACACCGCCCATGTCAAGTAACTGGAGAGGAAGAAAAAACACACACACAAAAAAAGAAATCGATCAAGGCTGGGGAATCATTGAATCCCTTGAAGGCCCTGACCATATGCAACTGCACGTAGGAGTACATTTTCAAAGGGGTTTTGTATGTAAATTAGCATATATGCATGTAATTAGCATATATGCACTGATATGCTATTTTATAAACATTGAAAGTTTATATGTATTTTCCATTTCATGTGTACATTATACTGGAGGAAAAAGGGATGGGCTGAGGCATTATGGAGTGTGGTTCAAAAGTATGAGCCGTAGGTGCTATTTTGTAAGAGAGATACATTATCAAACTTATTCATATACTTTTACACCTGCTTATTGACTGGCCCAAGTGAAATGGGATTAGTCTGTCTGCAGTTTTTGAGTGGGAGGACTGGGAAAACTGGTGGAGTTTCAGGGTGAAGTGTTAGAGGTTTTAGGTTAATTGAAGATGGGCTAAATGAACTGATGGAAGTATCAGCAACTGGTGATTTCAAGTTTATGCACAAGTATTTTCAAAACAGTATATCCACATACTTTATAATATTCCTGCCTCCACATATAAATTAAGGTTATTACATGTACAGGCTATATTTTGTATGCACCTAGAATATACTGTATGCATATATGTATAAAATAGGAATGCCCTTTCTTGCTTTACCTAGGTGCCCCAAACACTACAATCCTGAAATAATTATCAAGTATATCTTTGTCTTTCTGTAATGGTTTAAGTTTGAAGATCAGTATTGCATTGCTGAATTTCTATTTCTTATCCTTCATTCTCACCAATTGCAGTATTTCATATACTGGAATAAATAAGCGATTCATTATAATTAATATTTTATTGCCTTCTTATTAACATGCATGTGGCTCGAATTCTTCTCGGTGCTATGCTCACTGGTATTTTTGTTAAAATGAAAAATAATTGCAATTAGAAATGAAGCAGAGAGCATTGGACAAGCTTATCATTCAGTTTCCTCTGGACATGGACACTGTGCCTCTGTGTCCACAAAATGCTCTTTGAGAAATAGGAAGTTTCCTGCTCATTTAAAGAGTTTCTTTCAAGAAAAAATATAGACTGCATTTGGTTGTTGCTTCTGCTGTTTGGAGCAGAAAACAATACAAGGTAGCATTTTAATTTAACATTGACCCGGTCTATCCCATGAGAAAAGATGTGGATATTCTGAAGACTTGAGAAATTCTTACTTTCCTGAGCAGTAATGGATCAATTAGCCAAGGCATAAAGTTAAAAGAAAATGCTCAGGCCTATGAAAAGCCAAACTCCTTGAATGCAGAGGGAAAGCTTCATTTGCTGCAAAGGAAGTGGTTTGTTCTTTTGACTTCTCACCTTGCTGTGACAGCTACTGTGACCAGAATTTTGAAAATTTAACATCTGCTCCTTCTCCTCCCTTTCTTTGCAGGTAATTTATCTTTATGGTTACCAGTGAGCCCTCTGCCTCTGCAGGACAGGCCTCAACAATCTCACATGAGTGCTAATTCCCATCAGTATCTGAAGGAGTAAAATCTGCTTTGATCTCCTGCTGCCTTTTTCAGGGCCTGTGAGGATGGAAGAAGGTGAGGATTACTAGTTCATCAATAAGGTGTTGATGGTTTCTAATTCATTATATCTTCCAGTTCACTAAAGAGATGTTAGCATAGAAATTCTGTGAAGCAAGGAAATTGAAACCCCTCTCCCTTCTGCAGCATTTGCATTGCTAATTAGCTCTTTAAATCCTTGCATGCATGTGAGTGTATGCTTGATCAGAATTATACAAGTGCTAATTCTACTTCACACCTGCCTGCAGATAGTTGAACAATCCCCCACTCACCAAAATTCTCTTATGTTTTGTGACTCAAATTTATATAGCAATGACTAATATATACAAGCCATTCAGAAATGTTGTTTCTATAAATTTCTTTGATCACATTTTGTTTCTATAATCAGCAGCAATCCTTTATCAATTAAAACAGGGGGTCTGAACTCCAGTACTTAAGGGTCACTAACAGGTCTACGTTTCAGGATAACCCTTATTCTAAGATCACATTCATGCAAGAAATGTGATGAATATAGATGGGGGATATCCTGAAAAGCAGACCTATTTGTGGTGCTTCCTGAGAACTGCTAAATTAAAATGTTACTGCTGATTCATTTTTAAAATTATTTACATTCTTTCTTTGCAATTCCTATTACTTGAGAGCAGTCATTTGGGAACAGTCATTTACAGACCTTGTGACAATTTGGTTAATATGGGCCAGACTAATCCAGTGAGTATGAAAGAGTTTTTGTCTCTCTTACTGATTGGCTACTTCCTGAGGTTCAGGGAATTTAAAGGGTAACTGGTTAAAGAAATTCAAAATACATATTAAATTGTGGTTCCAGATGACTTCTATTACCTGTCATGTTTTGAAATGCTATTCAGTACTCAAAAGTTTTACAGTGTTTCAATGATATCTGGGGGAAAGAGACATCAATAATGCTAAAATAGGAGTTCTAATCATTCTCTTTTGGGTCGAGGGAGAGCCAAGTGGAAATACTGCTTAATTACAATTTGAAGGGAGGGGGGAGGTGAAGGCAGAATGGATAGTAGGGCAGTGACTTCCATTTCCCAAATAATTTGGGTTTTTTTATGGTCTCCAAAGCTCTTACCAATCATTTTTTGAACAGTTCCGATCACAGTTCAATACAATTTATCCAAACCTGCAAAGAATCTAGTTTTTACCAGAACTGGCCCAGCTGCTAAAACTGCACTATAAAAAGCTGATAGAAGAGCCAAATTTCTAATTTGAGCTTTGCTATGGAGTATTTGCCTGAGACAATATATTATACTAGAGATGTGAATTGTGTGCCAGATCGTCTTAACGATCAGGTTCGGCTGGCGGGGGGGGGGGGGAATCTTATCGTTAAGATATGTGAATTGGAATCGTTTCCGATTCCAATTCACATCGCTAATTTTTTTTTTAGGGAGGCCCGCGCCGCTAAAAAAAAACCCCACCCGACCCTTTAAATCGACCCCCCCTTAGACTCCCCCACCCTCCCGACCCCCCCAAAACCTTTTAACATTACCTGATGGTCCAGGGGGGCCTCGGGGGACGATTTCCCGTTCCCAGGCATCAGCTGCGCTAAAATAAAATGGCGCCGATGCCCCTTTGCCCTTACCATGTGACAGGGTATCCGTGCCATTGGCCGGCCCCTGTCACATGGTAGGAGCACTGGATGGCCGGCGCCATCTTTAAAGATGGCGCCGGCCATCTTTACTCATCAGTACTCTATAATAGGGGCTGATGAGTAAAGATGGCCGGCGCCATCTTTAAAGATGGCGCCGGCCATCCAGTGCTCCTACCATGTGACAGGGGCCGGCCAATGGCACGGATACCCTGTCACATGGTAAGGGCAAAGGGGCATCTGCGCCATTTTATTTTAACGCAGCTGATGCCTGGGAACGGGAAATCGTCCCCGAGGCCCCCCTGGACCACCAGGTAATGTTAAAAGGTTTTGGGGGGGTCGGGAGGGTGGGGGAGGCTAAGGGGGGGTCGATTTAAAGGGTCGGATGGGGTTTTTTTTTATCGGGCCATCCGCGCCATTTTAATTAGTGACAGCCAAAATGGCGCCGATGGCCGGAGAGCGGGAGATCGCGCCGGGACCCCCCCATTGGACCACCAGGTAATTCAACATTTTGGGGGGGGGGGTTCGGGAGGGTGGGGGAGGGTAAGGAATTGGTTTTAAAGGGTCGGGGTGGGTTTAGGGGTTGTTTTGGTGTGCCGGTTTTCCCGCCCTCCCCCAAATAATTCCCGTGCCCTATTTAACGATTTAGGATGATTTATGACGATAAATCGGGGGCATTTGTATTGTATCGTGCACTCTGACAATTTAGGACGATTTTAAAATTATCTGACGATAATTTTAATCGTTCAAAAACGATTCACATCCCTATATTATACTACCTGCAAACTAATCAATTATATATGGGCATTAATATAATAGCTAAGTATAATATTGGTCATGAGATTTTCAGGAAAGAAAGCATGCTGTGTTCTTTACATTTAATCAACAGAAAAACAAAAAAAAGGATAATCAATTTTTTTTATTTAATCAATCCTCATAATAAATTTTTATTTAAATGAAAAA
Organism: Rhinatrema bivittatum; assembly: GCF_901001135.1. Taxonomy (NCBI): domain Eukaryota; kingdom Metazoa; phylum Chordata; class Amphibia; order Gymnophiona; family Rhinatrematidae; genus Rhinatrema; species Rhinatrema bivittatum. The sequence goes on along the minus strand of NC_042617.1, from coordinate 219,753,524 downwards.
TAACATGGCATCAGAAGTAAATGGTGTAACCTGGTGAACATCCACCGCCTCTCACCACAAAATGGGCCACAAACAATATCAGCTTTAAATACCTGAAATATTATTCATTTGCCAGTTCAAATTCAATATTCAACTCTGATACTGAACTAAACCCATCATTTTTTTTAACTCTTTATTTATAATTTCAAATCAAATACATACAAATATTTGAGAAAGAAAAATAGGCAATATAATTGGTAATTATACACCAATAGTAAAACAATAAGAGGAAATGAAAAATTGCCACATTAGACCCCAATAAAATTGGGGGGAATAAGAAAATAACCATGGGTAATAGCTAAGAGACAAATCAAAATATAACCACAATAAGGATGGAAGCTGCAGAGCAGAACAATACCCTGTCAAACAATATCCACATTAGCAGAGGAGTTAAAAACCATAACCCCTCGTTGGGCATCCAGAAATGTTGTAACTGGCTGGGATCGAAAAAAAGCAAATCTAACAGAATCAAGAGTTATCACACATTTGCAAGAATAACATGTAATGCATGTGGCTTCTAAAGAAAGAACTGCATCTTTCATAGCTAAGAACTTTTCTTCATTCCTGCATTTCCTTAGTTATGTCTGGAAACATCCAAATCTTTTGGCCTTTAAATAAAACATCTTTATTTTGAAAATACAGATGGAGGATCTTATTGCGGTCTTGCATAAAGACAAAAGTCATCAACAATGTCACATTTCCTTCATCAGTTAAATTAGTAGGAATATCCATTACATTATTATCCCCTGATCATCTAGAAGCTGGAAAGAAAAAGATCTTCTCCATAGGAGGAAGTACATCCTCTGGAATCTTTAATACTTCTTTCAGGAAAACAGAAAAGAGATCAGAAGGTGTACTGAGAGGGATCCAAGGAAAATTAAGTAATCTCAAAATTAAAGGGGTCATTTTCCAAGGTGTTATCGCAGGAGATAAGTTTGCAAATCACACTAACAACCATTAATGCAATTTAATATTCAGGGGTTGGGGCAGAGCATACAGGAAACAGTTATCATGTGGAGAGAGAGAGAGAGAGAGAGAGAGAGAGAGAGAGAGAGAGAGAGAGAGAGAGAGAGAGAGAGAGAGAGAGAGAGAGAGAGAGAGAGAGACTTGCTATAGTGCCTATGCCCTAGACAGGTATTTGTAGCCCTATGGGAGGGCCACCTAGTAACTCGAGGTGGGGATTAGGTATGAGCGTAGGGGGTTGGGGGCCACTTTCACATTCAACATGAGACGTACGGAAAGAACAGTGGTCTCTTGTGAAGATTTGCTGGCCGTCGGAGAGAGGAAACTCACTCCAAGAAGAGATTTGGGCAACGTTCTCTCCACCTAGCTTGTTGTTGCCCAGGTAGAGTATCCATCAAGCTAGGTGGAGAGAACGTTGCCCACATCTCTTCTTGGAGTGAGTTTCCTCATTCCGACGGCCAGCAAATCTTCACAAGAGACCACTGTTCCTTCCGTACGTCTCATGTTGAATGTGAAAGTGGCCCCCAACCCCCTACACTCATACATAATCCCCACCTCGAGTTACTAGGTGGCCCTCCCATAGGGCTACAAATACCTGTCTAGGGCATAGGCACTATAGCAAGGCTTGCTCTCTCTCTCTCTCTTTCTCTTCTGACATGTTGCTTGCAGCACCTAGGAGTGGAAATAGGTTGTTTGGACACTTTTGTGTACTGCACAATGTTTTCGCGATTTGCGAATCCATTTCCGCAAATGGCGAAAACATCGCGTCATGCGATGTTTCCCCGCTGCACGAAAAATGCCTTATTTGCATGGGACACGCCCCCTCATGCGTTATCATGCGTTACCACTGCGATATTGGAAAATGAGGCCCTAAGTGAGTTCTCAATGTCCTCAATTCTTCAAGAAGTAGAGGTCAAATCTTTGATAATATTAGCTTGAACATCTTGAACCTTTACTATAAATATTTCTTTCTCAGACACCTTCTGCTCCAAAGAAGTTAACCGAGATTCTTGAGCTTGAAATTTGTTATGCAAGTCAGTGGTCAAAGAAACTAAGGGCTGGATTTTAAAAGGGTTACGCACATAAGGTACGCGTGTAACCCTTTTAAAACACCCCTGCACTCGTGACGTCGGGTGACAGGAACCAAAATGGCGCCGGCGCTACCTTTGCCCTGTAATATGGTAAGGGCAAAGGGCCACCGGCACCATTTCTATTAACGCAGCCGTGGCCCGAGAGCGGGAAATCGCGCCAGGACCCCCCCCCCCCACTGGACCCCAGGTAATTTAAGACATTTTGGGGGGGGTTCGGGAGGGTGGGGGATTTGTTTTAAGGGTCGGGGAGGGTTTTAGGGTTGTTTTGGTGTGCCGGTTTTCCCGCCCTCCCCTGATTTACGATTTTTTTATGATTTTTTAACAAAAAAAACCATGACGATCAGATTTCCCTCCCCCCCAGCCAAAATCGATCGTTAAGACGATCGATCACACGATTCACATCCCTACCAGGCAAGGTTGCCCCTTGTCTCCCTTCCTGTTTTTTCTATCCTTAGACCCTCTATTGCGTATTTTGGAGGAAAATCAGAGCATAGAAGGGATTAAAATGGGACCAATGGTATTCAAATCGGCAGCATTTGCAGATGATCTTTTATTGCATCTGACGAACCCCACAAGATCTCTTCCAGTTGCTCTTCAAGTGATTGCAGAATATGGGCTTCATGCTGGTTTTAGCTTAAATCTAGATAAATCTGAAGCCATGGTAATTGGACCAACAATTTCTATACCTTGGTGTGGGGAATTCCCCTTAAAATGGGCAGATGATCAAATAAAATATCTAGGGATTTGGATTCCAAAGTGTCTTAACAATTTATATGATTTGAATGTATCCCCATTACAACAGAAAACTGATCATTTTCTAAATGCTTGGCTTCCTCTTCCTCTATCTCTTTTTGGACAAATACACCTATTGAAAATGATACTACCATGTTGGCTGTATGTACTCAGCGTTCTACCTCTTCTCCTCAACAAAGTGACTATTGCTAAATATCAGAGAGTAGTTACCAAATTCCTATGGCGAGGGAAAAGATCAAGAACAAAACTATTCTAATGAAACCATTATCCATGGGTGGTATGGGTCTTCCGGATTTGAAACTATATAACCATGCAATCAATTTGCGACATATAGGAGACTGGTTGATGGGCACCCAATATTTTTCTGACATCAATTTCGAAGCACAACTACTTACTCCGATATCGCTTCGTTATGCTCTACATGCTCCTTATGCTTCTTTATCACGCACAATCATATCGGATCTGCTTCTACAACCATTACGATGGACATGGAGATGGCTTTTACGGAAAGCTTCGTTATCTGACAAAATAACCCCATTTCTTCCATTCTGTGGTAATCCAAAGCTACTTGCAGGCTCAGATGCTTCACGTTTTCATTTATGGGATCATTCTAGACTCAGATGCATTGGACAGTTATTACATGTGGATGGATCTTTCCTTACTTTCTCAGAACTTCGTTCCCTTTATAGACTTCAGCCTATTGACTACTACCAATACCTTCAGGCTCGACACTATATACAATCGATTGGCTCACCCACCTTCATGGATCCCAAGTGGCAACTTCTTAAAAGCTGGTTTGATCTAGACAATCCCCAGAAACGTTCTATTTCCTACTTGTACAAACAATTGGAGACTACATTTAAGAGTTGGTCCATGGAAGAGGTACAGCTTAAATGGCAATCGGAACTTGGACATCCAATACCAATTGCATTGCTGAAGTTTGCATTTGCCAAGACACAAAAAATTACAAGCAATATGCTTCTGCGAGAAACTCGATACAAAAACATATATAGAATGTATATTTCTCAACATCAAGCATATAGAGCGGGTTTCGCTAGCTCTGATATGTGTCTCAGGTGCAGGGAAGGGTCAGAACACTTGGGTCACTCTTTTTGGAGTTGTCCAATAATTCAAATTTTTTGGAAGAAAGTTTATCGTTCTGCTAATAGGGTTGTAGGTTTTAAAATTCCTTTTTCGTCACTGGTAGCACTTTTTGGAATTTTTCCTCACTCCTTCAAAGGAAATAAAAGCTTGATTCTCTGGATTACAAAAGTTTTTTTGTTGGCCTGTAAAACTATATTGACAACTTGGAGAACATCAGAGGGACCTTCTTTATTATACTGGCGTTCCTCTATAATAAACCTACTAACCTTGGAAACTCTGGCTAATAACCATCTGCCAATCAAGACTAGAAGAGCAATAAATGCAATTTGGCTACCCTTTATACAAACATTGCCACATGACTCGAAAAGTCTTTTTCTTAATCGCATAGATATCTGACATATGATCCTTATGGTACTTTAGTATGCATTTTTTAATGTTTAGACAAATTGGATGGCCTCCTTCGATGCAGGGAGGGAGGGAAGGAGGGAGGGATGGGAGGGAGGAAGGGTTTGGGGAGGAGGGATAAGAGATTGACCCCTTTAAGGGGTCTAGGGGGAGGAAATATAAACATAAGAGTTTAAAATTATATAGAATGCAATAGGATATACATTATGTACCAAATATTATGCTTTGGTGATGTTCATGGTTATATTTTAAATAATAAAAACAGATTTACCATAAAATAAATTAATATGGATTAATAAGAAATTTTTAATGCTGGTAAGTGCTTGAAATAATTTAGGTAAAATGTTTTAACGTTTTTCGCATGATGCATATTGGCTGTTGCAAAGTACTTAGAAAGCCATTGTAGTGTGCGGTAAATGGCATTATTTATCAATAAGAATACAACTAGTAGGTCTCAGACCTGCATGCCTAGAGCCACCTTTGTTAACCTTGTGCCCACCCAAAAAATCAGTTCTGGCTTTGCCACTGAATAAAAGACATGTTACGTGTTCTTGTACATCAGTCCATGAGGAGAATTTGTTGGAGTTGTTTCCAATAAAAATAAATTAGCAGAATGAATATTTCTGTAATGGCAAATAGGGATGTGAATCGTTTTTGAACGATTAAAATTATCATCAGATAATTTTAAAATTGTCCTAAATCGTCAGAGTGCACGATACAATACAAATGCCCCCGATTTATCGTCATAAATCGTCCTAAATCGTTAAATAGGACACGGGAATTATTTGGGGGAGGGCGGGAAAACTGGCACACCAAAACAACCCCTAAACCCACCCCGACCCTTTAAAACCAATTCCTTACCCTCCCCCACCCTCCCCCACCCTCCCAAAATGTTAAATTACCTGGTGGTCCAATGGGGGGGGGGGGGGGATCCCGGCACGATCTCCCGCTCTCGGGCCATCGGCACCATTTTGGCTGCCACTAATTAAAATGGTGCCGATGGCCCGATAAAAAACCCCCACCCGACCCTTTAAATTGACCCCCCACCCTTCCGACCCCCCCCCCCGACCTCGGGGGACGATTTCCCGTTCCCAGGCATCAGCTGCGCTAAAAAAAATGGCGCCGATGCCCCTTTGCCCTTACCATGTGACAGGGTATCCGTGCCATTGGCCGGCCCCTGTCACTTGGTAGGAGCACTGGATGGCCGGCCATCGGAAACGATTCCAATTCACATATCTTAACGATCAGATTTTTCCCTAACCCCAGCCGAACCTGATTGTTAAGACGATCTGGCACACGATTCACATCTCTAATGGCAAATATCTTTAAGTAGTCTCCACATTTTTATTTTTTTATATTCTGCTTTTCAGCACTTCAAAGTATACATCAAAGTAGATTACATTCAGGTACTATAGAGGTATTTCCCTATCCCCACAAGGTTTATAATCTAATTTTGTACCTGAGGCAATGAGGGTAAAGTGATTTGCCCAAGGTCACAAGGAGCAACAGCAGGAGTGGAACCCTGGTTTCCCTGGGTCATAGCCTGCTGCTCTATCCACTAGCCTACTCCTCCACATATGATGACATTTGAAGTCATCATATATGCACAATACTACTCTTTTATTTACTGTACATTCTATTGCGTGAGTGGTGGGCTAGATGGAAGTTTGAAAGTGTGAAAAGTTTTCCCAATTTTTGCTTATATAGTGTACCATTTTGTGTCTGTATGTATCATCAACCTTTAATAAAATTACAAGTCCTAAATAAACAATTTTTCTCCCCAACTAATTTTTTGATAGTAAAAGATTTTAAAGTGAAATAAGCCTTCATATAAAGAACAGAGGTCGTGTTCAATATGAAATCTCACTTATGTTCCACATGTAGTCCCTGCTACTAATTTTGCCCTGGTTTTTCCAGCATCTTAGGGTTTTCACATTTTTGGGGTCTCCTCATTGCCTTTTACCCCATTTTTTTTTGTTGTGTCTCAGGGATATACATTTTCCCATGAGCATGTGCAAAGGGTCTTTATTTTTTGTTTTCTACCCTAGAGCAGTGTTTCCCACCCTTTTTTGTGTCATGGCACACCCAGCACAGGGTTAATTTCATTGTGGCACACCATCATCTTCACAATCCTCATCTTCTCTTTCTTGTCAACCCACCTCTGGCATCATCACCTTCTCTCTCCCTCTATCCTTGCTGTCATCACCCTCCCTTTCCTTTTCCCGCACCTCTGGCATCATCTTCTCTTCTCTTCCTTCAAACCCTTAGCATCATCATCACCTTATCCTCCCTTCCTTCTTCCCTCATTCTCACCACCCTGGATTGGATTCATCACCTTCTTTTCCTTTCCCCCTGGCATTATCACCATTCCTCTCCCTCAACCCTTCTGGCATCATCACCACCTCCTCTTCCCTTTCTCCTAAGATAGGAAAATTAGTTTCTTACCTGATAATTTTCGTTCCTGTAGTACCATGGATCAGTCCAGACAGCTGGGTTATGCCTCCCCTCCAGCAGATGGAGTCAGAGAGAAAACTGAAAGCACCCCCTAGATATACTGGTGTGCCACCTGCGATCCCTCAGTATATGTGATATCAAAGCAGAAGTAAGGAATTAACCACTTTCAACACTGCCCCCAATAGATTTCCAAAATTTTATTTTATTCTATTTTTAAACTTAGAGACCAGATCAAACAGAAACCTCCTTGATAACAGACAAAATCAGAAATAACAAGTAGGACACCAAAGAGTGTACAGTAAAACACGAAACAATGACAAACCTAGCATTGAAACTGTTGCATATGTTGCGATTATAAACTGTAATGGAAGAATTATGGAACATGAGCGGACTCCCAGAAACTGTGGGCGGGCGTCTGGACTGATCCATGGTACTACAGGAACGAAAATTATCAGGTAAGAAACTAATTTTCCTTTCCCTGTACGTACCAGGATCAGTCCAGACAGCTGGGATGTACCCAAGCCGCCTCAACTGGGGTGGGACCCTGAGAGTCCCGCTCGAATCATGCTGCTCCCAAAGGACTGTGCAGACGGACCACGGACATCCAGGCGATAATGCCTGGAAAACGTATGCCAGGATTTCCAAGTGGCCACCCTGCATATCTCTTGGGAAGAGACCAATTGATTTTCTGCCCACGAAGTCGCTTGAGAACGCAAAGATTGAGCTTTAAGCCCATCAGGAACAGGCTTACTGCAGCCAATATACGTGGACGCAATAGCGCCCTTCAACCAGCGTGCGATCGTAGCTTTGGATGCCTGAAGACCCTTCTTGGGTCCATTCCATAACATGAAAAGGTGATCCGACCTTCTAAAGTCGTTGGTAACCTCCAAATAGCGCAAAAGAATTCGACGGACGTCCAGACGTCTCAAGTCCCTGCCTTGAGAAGACTGCAGTTCCTCTTCCGAAAAAGAAGCCAGCTCTACCGTCTGGTTGACATGAAACGCTGAGACCACCTTAGGTAAGAAGGAGGGTATGGTTCGTAAAGAAACTCCTGATGCAGAAATACGCAAAAACGGTTCTCTGCAAGAAAGAGTCTGAAGCTCCGACACCCGACGAGCCGAGGAAATGGCCACAAGAAATACCGTCTTGAGAGTCAGATCCTTTAATGAAGCCATTTTAATAGGCTCAAACGGGGCCGCACACAAGCCACGGAGTACCAAGTTCAAGTTCCAGGAAGGACAGGGAAGCCTAACAGGAGGACGCAAGTTTCTAACACCTTGCAGAAAATGAGCCACATCTGGGTGACTCGCAAGGGAAGACCCCTCAACCTTACCTCTCAAGCAGCCCAGAGCCGCTACCTGAACTCGAAGCGAATTATACGCCAAACCCTTCTTCAGGCCATCCTGTAAGAACATAAGGATATGAGGCACGGATGAACGTCTGGGCGAAATACTTAGCGCGGCACACCAATCGTGGAAAACCTTCCAGACCCTAGCATAAGCAAGCGTAGTGGAAGACCGACGGGCTCGAAGGAGAGTAGACACAACAGCATCCGAATAACCTCTCTTCCTCAACTGCTTCCGCTCATAAGCCAAGCCGCCAGACAAAAGTGATCCACCAGATCAAAAAATACCGGGCCCTGACGGAGAAGATTGGGAAGATGACCCAGACATAGCGGACCGTCCACCGCCAGATTGACGAGATCCGCAAACCACGGGCGATGCGGCCATTCCAGAGCCACGAGAATCACCTGACCTTGATGGGCCTCTATGCGTCGTAACACTTTCCCCACCAGGGGCCACGGAGGAAACACATAAAGAAGGATGTGACGGGGCCACGGAAGCACCAACGCATCCACCCCTTCCGACGCGTGTTCTCTTCTTCAACTGAAGAAACGCGCCGCTTTCGCATTTAGCCGAGTCACCATCAGGTCCAAGCGCGGAGTCCCCCAACGCTGGGTGATGAGACACATCGCCTCTGTCGAGAGCTCCCATTCTCCTGGATCTAGATGCTGCCGACTGAGGTAATCTGCCTGAACGTTGTCCACACTGGCAATGTGGGTGGCTGCGAGGCACGACAAGTGTCGTTCCGCCCAGTCCATCAACAACGCCGCCTCTGTCGCTACCGCTCGACTTTTTGTGCCTCCTTGCCGATTTATGTACGCCACTGTGGTTGCATTGTCCGACAGAATTCTTACCGGTCGGCCGTGCACCATCGGAAGGAGGCGACGCAAGGCCAGACGTACCGCTCTGGTCTCCAAACGATTGATGGACCAAGTGGACTGGAGCGCTGACCAGGTGCCCTGGACTGCTCGGGACTGGCAAACCGCCCCCCAGCCTGAAAGGCTGTCATCCGTCGTCACCACCATCCAGGACGGAGGTTCCAGGTCCACTCCCTGTAGGAGATTGCCTGGAGTTAGCCACCAGGAGAGACTGGAGCGGGCCGGCTCCATCAAAGGCAATTCCAGCCCGTAATCCTCTGACATGGGATCCCAACGAGAGAGAAACGCTCTTTGTAATGGCCGCATATGTGCAAAAGCCCACTGTACCATCTCCATAGTAGATACCATATGACCAATGACTTGTAAATAATCCCAAGCCATGGGAGTCGGAAGGTCCATCAGGCGCCGCACCTGTGCCATGAGATTGAGCATGCGTTGATGTGGAAGAAAAACCTTGCCCACCAAGGTATCGAACCGAGCGCCCAAAAATTCCAACTGTTGGGTCGGCTCGAGTCTGCTCTTCGCGAAGTTGACTACCCAACCCAACGACTGAAGTTGACGCACCACCAAACGAACCGCCCGTTCACAGGACGCGTGCAACTTTGCCCAAATGAGCCAATCGTCGAGATAGAGATGTACAAGGACTCCTTGCCGACGGAGGGAAGCCGCGACCACTACGAGAACCTTGGTGAACACTCGCGGAGCGATGGCCAACCCGAAGGGGAGGGCACAAAACTGGTAATGGCACCCTAACACCATGAACCTCAGGTATCTTTGATGTCGCTCTCGGATTCCAATGTGGAGATATGCCTCGGTCAGGTCCAAAGAAGCCAAATACTCTCCCTTGTGGATGGCCGCAATAACAGACCGTAGTGTCTCCATACGAAAGCGAGGCACGAGTAACGCCTTGTTCACACCTTTTAGATCCAGAATTGGACGGAAGGTGCCCTCCTTTTTGGGAACCAGGAAGTATATGGAATACCGACCCGTCCTGAGCTGGTCCGGCGGGACCGGAACCACCGCTCCCAGAGCCTGTAAGTGATCGACTGTTTGAGCTATAGCCAGCTGTTTTTCCGGTGGATCGCACGGCGATATCATAAAAAGATCCCGGAGGGGACGTACAAAATCCAACTCGTAGCCGTACCGAACAACGTCGAGGACCCATTGATCCGAAGTTATTTTGACCCACTCCTCCCAGAACCGGGACAGCCGACCTCCGATAAAGGGAACGGAGGAATGGGCCTGCGCACCTTCATTGTGCGGGCTTGCTGGTAGCGAAACTTTGCGAGGAGCCTCTTCGTTGAGGTCTCCTGCCTCGAAAGGAAGGAGACCAGGACTGGGATCTTGTTGCCTGCTGCCTCTGGGGAAAGGAACCACCTCTTCCCGCACGGAAACGCCTTTGACCCCGAAAACGAGCCCTGGCATTCCCAAAAGACCGAGACTGACGAGGCTTATCCTCAGGCAATTTATAAACTTTGTTGTCTCCCAGGTCCTTAATGAGCTGATCTAGTTCCTCGCCAAACAGCAACTTGCCCTTAAAGGGGAAGGAACCTAATCTCGCCTTGGAGGTGGCATCCGCCGACCAACGACGGAGCCACAGCAACCTCCTGGCGGAAACTGCCGAGGACATAATGCGAGCTGAAGTGCGCAATAAATCATATAAGGCATCCGCTGTATAAGCGACCGCAGCTTCTACACAATTGGCCTGCTCCGCCTCGCCCGGAGGAAGCTCCTGCGTGGTCAGCAGCTGTTGGACCCAGCGCAGGTTGGCCCTCTGCACAAGGCTGCTGCATGCCGCCGCCCGGACACCCAGGGCTGCCACGTCAAAGATGCGCTTCAACAAGACCTCCAGCTTGCGATCCTGGAGATCTTTCAAGGCTATACCCCCCGTAACAGGGATAGTCGTATGCTTGACCACGGCCGTGACAGCCGAATCCACCGCGGGTGTCTTCAAAAGATCCAGGGATTCCGTATGCAAGGGATATAGCTTTTCCATAGCTCGAGTCACCCGCAGGGAAGCCTCTGGCAGCTCCCACTCCTTCGAGACAATCTGCAAATTTGTGATGGAAGGGGAAAGTCTGAGGGGGGGGCCCGAAGCCCTGCCATAGCGATATCCCCCATAGAAGTGTCCGCATCCTGGTGCGGCGCTGTCAGCTCTAGCTCTTGCAGGACATGGAGAATGAGAGAGCTTAACTCATCCTTCCTGAATAAACGTAGCACCTGGAGGTCTTCCCCCTCTACGGACCCCTGTTCGTCCGCCGTCAGCAAATCCGGAGCCCTCGGAGGATCCGGAGCAGCTCCTGCGTCCCCCGTACCCTCAGCCCCCCCCCCCAGCGGGCGGGGACATTAGCCCCGGAGGGCCCCATGCCCAGTGGGCTCCCCTGGGCCAAGGAAGTTTTGGGGACCTTCGGAGGAGAGGGAACTTCCGCCTCCCAGCCAGATTCTGCCTGCAAAAAAGCTTTGTGCATTAAGAGCACAAAGTCTGAGGAAAATGGCACTGACCTTTTTAAATTCTTCTTCGTGGAGCCTGGGGGAGAAGGGGCTTGAGGGCTCTCCAAATCAGGAGGGGATCGCGGGCTCTGTTCGCTAGGAAAGGGAGGAGGGGAGATTTCCTCCTCCGAAGCTGACGATTCTGCCTGCCTCGTGGCCAAGATGGCCGCCGCACTTTTCCCCGAGGGAGGAGGGGCCGGGGAACGGCTCCCGGAGCGCTGCGATGCCGCGTTGTAGAGGGGGGAGGAGACCCGCTGCGGGCAGCGCTTGGCCCCCGAGAGGGTCCCCTGCCCCCGGGAAGACATCGGGGACAGAGGCCCTCTCGGGAGAGTCGCGCCCCCGCCCCCCCCCACAGGCCGCGCAGGCCGAAGATCGCGGCATTGCGGGAGAGAAGATGGAGCTGCAAGAAAAAGGCGCCAGAAATCAAGGTGAGTAAAAAACCTCACCAGCACAGCGCACCGGGTGGACTAGCCACCCCCTCCGGAGTCCGTAGAGGCTCTGGCAGGCCGGGGTTGAAGAAGAGGAGCTCACTGCCTGTCCCCAACAGGCCTTAAGTGGCTCTAAAAGAAAAACTTTTAATCTTTTTTTTTTTTTTTTAAACCCCCTTTAGGGCTGGGCCCCTGGAATTGGGGGGAGGGTGACAGGCCCACCGGTAAGCTCTCTCCCAGCCTCAAGGACCGTCTAGTCCGGGAACTGAAGAGGGCACTGCCCTCCGTGCTTGCCCCACACTAAGCTCCAAACCGCGCTGCGCCAAGACAACCAACAAAACAGACAGACAGAAGGGAGAAGGGAAGAAACTAATTGATCTTGTCCCTCTGTTTTTTTTTTTTTCCCAGTACCAATAAACTGACCAGGCCAGGACCGCAGGTTATGCCTCTCAATCTGCTGGAGTCGAGAATATACTGAGGGATCGCAGGTGGCACACCAGTATATCTAGGGGGTGCTTTCAGTTTTCTCTCTGACTCCATCTGCTGGAGGGGAGGCATAACCCAGCTGTCTGGACTGATCCTGGTACGTACAGGGAACACCCTGTTTCCTTCCTTCTCCACCAGCCTCTCTCCCTCCACCCACTGGCATTATCACTGCTTTTTCTTCTTTTTCTCTACACCCCTGGCATCATTATCACCTTAATCTTTTCTCTCCTCTGGCATTCATCACTACCTTTTCTTCCCTTTCTCCCCACCTTTTGGCATTATCACCTTCTCTTCCATCCCATTGTGTGGATAGGCCTAAAATAAAAAAAAAAATTGAAGTAATAAAAATAGTACTTACCAAGAGACGGGGTTCAATCAGAGAGAGGAGCTGACAGGTAGCTTTTTTTGTTGTAACACACAGGACTTGATATGATTTCTGCTGAAATAAAAAAAATTACCACAGTTTCCCAGATGGCACAGCATTCTGCTGTACTCACTTGCTGACTGGAGGCTATAGAAAAGGAAAAGGTTTAGTTGACACTAAGGGCAAACTCAGGTTTAAAGAAAGACTGTCATAATGTTTCTGAAAGCTGCCTTAATTCTGGAAAGGTGAAAGGCAAGAAAGAGTTAACTAGAGTAGTTGCTCTGCCCCTAACTAGGATTGAGAGATGTTTCTATTTGAGAAACAGGAGGAGTTTAGTAAATAAAGCAGAAGTATCTGGTTGCCATGGAGAAAGACAGAGTTGAAGAGCTGAAGTGCCACTTTGGAAGTGCCCTTGCACAGCTTTGTTGTGGCTGCCACTTATAAAAAAAAAAAAGTCTCGTTGTTGTGGGAAACAGTTGTAAACAGAAAGGGAGGGGGCTCTGTTTGAGCTGACACATGGGCCGATACAGTAAAGTCTGCAGGAGAGCGGGCGAAAGCCCGCTCTCCCGGCGTGCGCACAGGCCACTCTCCTGTGCGCGCGATTCACTATGCAAATTAGGCCCGGTGGTAAAAACAGGCAAAAGGAGGCGCTAGGGACACTAGCGCGTCCCTAGCGCCTCCTTTTGGACCGGAGCGGCCGCTGTCAGCGGGTTTGACAGCTGACGCTCAATTTTGCCGGCATCGGTTCTTGAGCCCGCTGACAGCCATGGGCTCAGAAACCGGACGCCGGCAAAATTGAGCGTCCAGTTTTCAACCCACGAGCCGCGGGCCGACTTCAAATTTTATTTTTTTTTTTACTTTTGGTAACTTTCGGGACCTCCGACTTAATATCACCATGATATTAAGTCGGAGGGGGCACAGAAAAGCAGTTTTTACTGCTTTTCTGTGCACTTTCCCAGTGCCCGAAGAAATTAGCGCCTACCTTTGGGTAGGCGCTAATTTCTGAAAGCAAAATGTGTGGCTTGGCTGCACATTTTGTTTTCTGAATCGCGCGGGAATACCTAATAGGGCCATCAACATGCATTTGCATGTTGCGGGCGCTATTAAGTTCAGGGGGTTGGATGCGTGTTTTCGGCCCCTTACTGAATAAAGGGTAACGCTAGCGCGTTGAAAATGCGAGTCCAATAGAGGGTTAACACTAGATAGGTATTTATATCTCTATGGGAGGCCCATCTAGTAACTCGAGGTAAGGTTTAGGTATTAGTGTAGGGGTTAGGGGCCACTTTGACATTCAAAGTGAGACACACAGAACAGTGTTCTCTTGTGAAGATTTGATGACCCTCAAAGTGAGGAAACTCACTCAGAGATGAGATTTGTGCAATGTTCTCTCAACCTAGCTTGATGTTACCCGGGTAGAGAGTCCATCAAATCTTCACAAGAGAGCACTGTTCTGTTCGTATGTCTCACTTTGAATGTCACAGTGGCCCCTAACCCCTACACTAATACCTAAACCTTACCTCGAGTTACTAGGTGGGCCTCCCATAGAGATATAAATACCTATCTAGTGTTGGGGTATTATGGTTAGTCTCTCTCTCTCTTCATTAGTTATGTGTGAAAAGACCAGAGTAAAAATACTATTAAAAGTCAAAGCACTGAAAAGAATTTAAAAGTTGGGTCACTGATGGCGCTGGTGCCCACCCCGCTCACTCTGTCATCAGGAGGAGAAACACCGTTTTGCATCCCTCCTTTGGAGGTTCTGCCTCAGCCATCGATGCCGATACGTCCATCATCACCGATCCAACCATCGGTGCTGATATGCCCGTTGGCGCCACCGAGTCATCCATCAATGCCCTTGATGCCTGCGCCGGTGCCTTCGATGCCTTCATCGATGCCTCCAATTATTCCTTCGATTCCTTCAGCGCCTAGACCAGGACCTTCAGGTATCCCACCATCCCGACCCCCTCTACATCCTAGAGGGGCAAGTGCTGATCCCTATGATACCTGGACTGATGATTCCTCACCAGACACCGATGATTTGCCTTCACCACCTTTACCCACTAAAAGTAGAAAGTGTTCTCCTCCAGAGGACCTTTCCTTTATAAATTTTGTGAAGGAAATGTCTGAATTGGTTCCCTTCCAATTACAGACTGAACAGGATGATAGGCATCAGATGATGGAGTTGCTCCAATTCCTGGATGCTCCCAAGGTAATAACCTCCATCCCTATCCACCAGGTTCTTCTGGATCTCCTGAAGAATAACTGGGAACATCCTGGCTCCATTGCTCCAGTCCACAGAAAAGCTGACACTACCTATTTGGTGCAGTCAGCTCCGGGCTTTCAGAAACCACAATTGGATCACCAATCTATAGTGGTAGAATCTGCACAGAAGAGAGCAAAGAGGTCAAAGCCTCACACTTCTTTTCCCCCTGGCAAGTAACAGAAGTTTCTAGATGCCATTGGTCGCCGAGTCTTCCAAGGATCAATGCTCATCTCCAGAATTTCCGCTTATCAGCTCTATATGACCCAATATAACGGTCATTTTTAAGCAGATACAAGACTTGACAAACTACCTGCCTCAGCCGTTTGAAGATCAGCTCCAAACCCTAGTAAACAAGAGTTTTGAGGCAGGCAAGCATGAGATCAGATCATCTTATGATATCTTTGATACTGCTACTAGGGTATCTGCAGCTGCTATTTCAGCGAGAAGGTGGGCCTGGCTCAAGTCTTCTGACCTTCGCCCTGAGGTACAAGACAGGTTATATAACCTGCCTTGTGTAGGAGATAATCTGTTTGGCGAACAGATTCAACGGACGGTAGCAGAACTTAAGGACCATCATGAGACCCTAAGACAGCTCTCTCTGATGCCTTCTGACTATTCTTCTAAACAGCCCTTCAGAAGGGACTTTAAAAAGTCATTCTTCCGCCCGAAGAAGTCCTACCCACCACCAACCAGATCCCGTGCCTGAGACCTTTTCAAAAAGCACAGTCTCGTCAAACACATAAACAAAAACCACAAGCAGCTCCTCAACCAGGGCCTGCTTCAGGTTTTTTACTTACACCTAGAGAGCAGCAGCCAGATTCCATTGTCCCACATACCAGTGAGAGGTCAAATGTACCACTTCCACAACATATGGCACTCAATCACCTCAGACCAATGGGTACTGGCGATAATTGCTCAGGGTTACCATCTGAACTTTCTCTCCATCCCACTGGACTCCCCACCTCTACCGACGTGGAGAACATCCGATCACTCCATCCTTCTGGAACAGGAGGTCTCCTTCCTCCTCCAGTCCAAAGCAATAGAACCAGTACCCTACTCTCAGCACGGCCTAGGGTTCTATTCCCGGTACTTTCTAATCCCCAAAAAATCGGGAGGTGTTCATCCTATTCTGGACCTACGGGCCCTCAACAAGTACCTCCAGTGAGAGAGGTTCAAGATGGTAACCTTAGGCTCACTTTTTCCTCTTCTACAAAGAGGAGACTGGCTCTGTTCTCTGGACCTCCAGGATGCATACACTCATATTATGTTAACTCCATCTCATCTCAAATACCTGAGGTTTCTAGAAGGTTAGAAGGAGAGGGAAAAAATACCGTGTGCTTCCATTCGGCCTAGCATCTGCGCCACAACTCTTCACAAAATGCCTCTTGGTAGTTGCAGCCTTCCTCGGGTGTTCATGTCTACCCCTATCTAGAAGACTGGTTAATCAGGGCTCCCACTCAGCAAGCTGCTCTGTCGTCCCTCAATCTAACTTTACACATTCTAATTTCATTAGGATTTCTCGTCAACTATGACAAATCCTACTTAGTCCCATCTCAAACCTTGACATTCATTGGGGCAGACTTGGACACCTTGCAGGCAAAAGCTTTTCTGCCTCGACAGCAAACTCTCACTCTCGTGTCTCTTGCACACCAGCTGCAGTCTCAGCACTCCGTGAGTGCACACCACTTTCTCATCCTCCTGGGACACATGGCGTCCTCAGTTCAGGTCACACCAATGGCCTGTTTGGCCATGAGAGTCATGCAGTGGACTCTAAGGTCTCAATGGACTCAAAGCATTCAGCCCCTGTCGACCATTGTCCACGTAACGACTCATTCCATCAGTCTCTGGCCTGGTGGAAGAATCAGACCAATCTCCTCCATGGCTTGCCCTTTCAGGCTCCAAACCCTCAATTAATTCTCACCACCGATGCTTCCAACCTCGGATGGGGAGGCCATGTGGCCGATCTGCAGACACAAGGCTCTTGGTCTCCAGAGGAAGCCAAACACCAAAAATATTTCCTGGAGCTTCGAGCAATCAGATATGCTCTCAGGGCATTTCAGGATTGCCTCTCAAATCAAGTTATCCTGATCCAGACGGACAACCAGGTGACCATGTGGTTCATCAACAAACAGGGAGGCACAGGCTCCTTCCTTCTGAGTCAGGAAGCTGCACAGATTTGGGAGGAAGCTCTCTCCCATTCGATGTACCTGAGGGCCACCTACTTGCCGGGAGTGGACAATGTGTTGGCAGACAAGCTGAGTCGCATCTTTCAACCACACGAGTGGTCTCTCAACCCTTGGTGGTGAACTCCATCTTCCAACAATGGGGATATCCTCAGACCTCTTTGCTTCTCCTCAAAACCGCAAAGTAGAGAAATTCTGCTCTCTCATTCACAGCAAACACTCTCAGCCCAGAGACGCATTCTCCCTCTCGTGGGCAACCGGTCTACTATATGCATTCCCTCCACTTCCTCTTCTCTCGAAGACTCTCATGAAGTTACATCAGGACAAGGAAACCATGATCCTGATAGCACCTCACTGGCCACGCCAAGTGTGGTTTCCAATACTGCAGGATCTCTCCATTCGCAGGCACATTCCCTTGGGAAAGGACCCGCTTCTGATCACTCAAAACGATGGGTGCCTCCACCATCCCAATCTTCACGCCTTGTCCCTGATGGCATGGATGTTGAAAGGTTAATCCTCAGCCACTGAGTTCAAGTTCAAAGAAGAAGAGAGAGAGAGAGAAAAAAAATGTTAAATTAATAACAACAAAATAAATTAAAAAGAGGAAAATCATCTCCAGTTCTCGTTCTTCAGTCACCCATCCATCTGCCGAGAATTTCTATCAAGTACAACGGGATGAACCCGCTCTCACTTTGATCAGGGACCCTCTCTGAGGTAACCCACAATTTCAAACCTCTGTTTGGAGTTCTAAGTTAATTCCAAGTTAAATCTCAGCCCACAATGACGCTTTTACTTATCCTAAAAACCCAATCCCACAAAAAAAACAAAACTCTGGGCTCCCAGCCATCATCTCTCAGATCTCACTCATCCCAATTTTCTACAATTGGTCTTCTTCTTGCGTTTCTCAATTTTTAACATTCATCGTCCTTACTTCATTTTAACCGTCTGTCTACTTCCTACACTCATTAATAAATTAATCAATCAGCATCATTCATCTTCCAGCATTCTTAAATCCAGCCATCATTCTCTCCAGCTTCCACCACTCGGACTGCATTCAACCTCCAGCTTCCACCACTCGGACTACACGCAACCTCCAGCATCCACCACTTAGACCCTTCAGTCTCTTTCATTTCCTGTACCCCTCACCCGATTTTCTTCTCTCCCACTCCCTCACCTAATCAAAGATGGCTACAGTCACCAACCCTCATCTCCAAAACAGACACAGTCACCTTATAAACATCCCCCTATTGAAAAACAACAAAAACTTACTTTGTCTCACCTTCCTTCTCATCAATGCTCAGTCCTTGTCTAAGAAACACATGTTAATTTCCGACATACTACAAGAAAACAATCCTGACTTCTTTGCCATAACTGAATCCTGGCTAAAAAACACTGATCAAGTAATTCTGAATCACCTTATCCACAATGACTACGATACCTTTTCAATTCCCCGTAATTACAAAAGAGGAGGAGGCCTGCTACTCATCATAAAAAAACACTTTTCAATGAAAATAATCCCACATAACCTCCCAAAACAATTTGAAGTGACTCTCT
Source organism: Rhinatrema bivittatum (assembly GCF_901001135.1). Taxonomy (NCBI): domain Eukaryota; kingdom Metazoa; phylum Chordata; class Amphibia; order Gymnophiona; family Rhinatrematidae; genus Rhinatrema; species Rhinatrema bivittatum. The sequence continues at coordinate 219,734,729 of NC_042617.1, read as the reverse complement.
TCGACTCCCAGCATCTGCAAATCTGCCTCATATATTGCCCACCTAAACTGCTAGAAAGCAACATCTCTCCGCTCATTGAATTTCTTATTTCATACATCAACATAAAAAAACCTTCTATCATCCTTGACTTCAACCTCCATACAGATGCCAACCCCTGTTCTCCAAGCTGCGAAACCCTACTTGACATGCTGTCAAGTTTAAACTTCACCCTTCAAGTGAACAACCCCACTCATAAAGCAGGTCACACACTTGAACTGATTTTCACCAACAACTTCTTCTCGAACACTTCCATTTCTCACAACCCAGTTCCATGGTCTGACCATCATCTCTTACTTTGCAAGTCTCAAACGAACTACATCAACCTTCCAAACAATAATTCTACAAAAAAATCCTTCAAATTCCGTCCTCCTTTTCAATCTAATCTTATCCTTCAAGAGCTGGGACTTCAACTAGCGAATCTAGATTTATCAAATATAAATAACGCTATCCAATCCTGGTCTTTAATCACTGAAACAACTGCTAACATCATCAACCCGGAGAAGACCAAATGTCTAAAGAGCAAAAAAGAAATTCAAAACCCCTGGTTTAACACCACCCTAAAAAACATGAAATCAGCTCTCAGGAAAGCAGGGAAAGAATGGCAAAAAAATAAGCTACCTGCTACACTACAAAAATACCGTACACAATTAGCGGCTTACAAAAAATCAATCCAAAACACAAAACGGAACTACTACGGCTATAAAATTATAAATTCCTCTAACAAATCCAAATCCTTGTTCAACTTTGTAAATAACCTCATTTCTGATATCTTCATCTCCAACGCATCTATTACCAAAAAAAACCTAAGCCAAGATTTAGCCATCTTCTTTAAGGACAAAATCTCCAAAATAACAGGTACGTTCAACACCACTTCTATCTCCAATTTTCAAACATCAACAAACAACATCCATCCTTGGCTAGATTTCCGACCCATCTCCATCATAGAAACAGAAAAAATGCTGAAGAAAATCAACCCTGCACGTCACGAACTTGACACCATTCCCACCCGAGTACTTAAAGAAATTGCTTATCCTTTAGCTCCAACAATTTCAGCAATCATCAACAAATCGCTCGAGGAAGGTGAGCTGCCTCCCAAGTTAAAAATTGCCACCATCACACCTTTATTAAAGAAAAAAAACCTCAACCCAGACGACCTAAACAACTACCGCCCAATATCCAACCTACCCTTCTTCGCCAAAATGATAGAGAAGGCGGCTCTGAAACAACTCAACGAACATCTAGACGATAACAAAATTCTTTATCCCTCCCAATTCGGCTTCAGAAAAAACCACAGCACTGAAACCCTCCTACTTAACCTCTCCAATACCATCCTAAGAGGATTTGACAACAAGAAAGGTTACCTTCTGTTACTTTTAGACCTCTCTGCAGCCTTCGACACAGTGGATCATAAAATTCTTATCTCCTGTCTAGAATCCATTGGGCTAGCTGGCAAAACTCTTAGTTGGTTTACATCCTTCCTCAATAATAGACACTTCAAAGTTTCTCACAACAATAGTTCATCGAACCCCATCCCCCTCGAAACAGGTGTGCCACAAGGATCAGCACTCTCACCCATTTTATTCAACATTTACCTTACCCCTCTATGCCATCTCTTATCAAGACTTGACATAACATATTACATGTATGCCGATGATATACAATTCCTCATTCCAATTTCCTCCTCGATAGAAGATGCTATGTCTAAAGCAGCCTCACACCTGGACACAATCAGAAACATGCTACTTCATCTTAAACTATGTCTATATATGAGCAAAACCGAATGCATCCTAATTGCCAAAAATAATCCTGGACATAAAACAATTCCTCCCTTCCACTTTGACAAGACCCTCGTCCATCTTAAAGAGAGCGTTAAAGACCTGGGATTTTGGTTAGACATGGACCTAAACTACAAAAAACACATCTCTACAAAAATAAAAGAAGGCTTCCACAAACTACAAATTTTAAAACACCTAAAACCACTGCTTCACCCCCCATGATTTCAAAACCATCCTACAAGCCCTCATATTGTCCGGTTTGGATTACTGCAACTCCCTATTGATCGGCCTTCCAAAATCTTCCTTGAGACCCTTGCAGCTCCTTCAGAATGCCGTTGCCAGATTACTATCAGGTAAAAGAAAAGCTGATCACATTACACCTGTTCTCAACCAATTACAATGGCTCCTGATTGAAAAAAAGAGTAGAATTCAAAGTTCTCTCTATTCTCCACAAAGTAATATACAAAGCCGACTACTCCGCCTTTAATGACATCATCCACATTCATTGCTCTCAACGATCAACAAGATCTACCAGCAAAATTCAACTAGTGATTCCCTCACTTCCTCAGGCCAAATTATCCTCCACCAGAAACAGAGCCTTTTCCATTATTGGCCCAAAGCTATGGAACTCGTTACCTCTTTCCCTCTCCAATCAAGAAAATGTAAAATCCTTCAAAAAGACCTTAAATCCTGGCTACTCAGCCATTCTCTTAAAGACAGCACTCAATGACTCTATGACTTTAAAGTTCACTAACACAGCCTGCTATTTTTCAATATCCCCCTTGGTCAATCTCCTGTTTTCATGACACAGATGTTCCCAAATTTCTCTGTTCACCTATTCAGGGTGTTATCTTGTTATACTCACTTTTCTTACTATGTAATCTCTCATTGTTAATTCAAACATCGTTCAATGTAATATGTTGTTTATATGTAAACCGGAGTGAAGGCTACTCTGCTATACATAGAAACATAGAAACATAGAAATGACGGCAGAAGAAGACCAAACGGCCCATCCAGTCTGCCCAGCAAGCTTCACACATTTTTTCTCTCATACTTATCTGTTTCTCTTAGCTCTTGGTTCTATTTCCCTTCCACCCCCACCATTAACGTAGAGAGCGGTGATGGACCTGCATCCAAGTGAAATATCAAGCTTGATTAGTTAGGGGTAGTAGGGGTAGTAACCACCGCAATAAGCAAGCTACACCCATGCTTATTTGTTTTACCCAGACTATGTTATACAGCCCTTATTGGTTGTTTTTCTTCTCCCCTGCCGTTGAAGCAGGGAGCTATGCTGGATATGCGTGAAGTATCAGGTTTTTTTTTTTTCTCCCCTGCCATTGAAGCAGAGAGCTATGCTGGATATGCGTGAAGTATCAGTTTTTCTTCTCTCCTGCCGTTGAAGCAGAGAGCTATGCTGGAAATGCGTGATGTATCAGTCTTCTCTCATGCTGTTGAAGCAGAGAGCCATGCTGGATATGCATCGAAAGTGAAGTATCAGGCACATTTGGTTTGGGGTAGTAACCGCCGTAACAAGCCAGCTACTCCCGCTTTGTGAGTGCAAATCCTTTTTTCTTCTCCCCTGCCGTTGAAGCTATGCTGGATATGCGTGAAGCATCAGTTTTTCTTTTCCCCTGCTGTTGAAGCAGAGAGCTATGCTGGAAATGCGTGATGTATCAGCCTTTCTCCCATGCCGTTGAAGCAGAGAGCCATGCTGGATATGTATTGAAAGTTGAAGCAGAGAGCCATGCTGGATATGCATCGAAAGTGAAGTATCAGGCACATTTGGTTTGGTGTAGTAACCGCCGTAACAAGCCAGCTACTCCCCGCTTTGTGAGTGCGAACCCTTTTTTCTTCTCCCCTGCCATTGAAGCAGAGAACTATGCTGTATATGCATTGAAAGTGAAGTATCAGGCTTATTTGGTTTGGGGTAGTAACCGCCGTAACAAGCCAGCTACTCCCCTCTTTGTGAGTGCAAATCCTTTTTTCCACGTTTCCTCTTGCTGTTGAAGCTAGAGCGATGTTGGAGTCACAGTAAGCATGTATATGTTTATTGAATAAGGGTATTGTCTCCAGGCAGTAGCCATCATTCTGGCGAGTCACCCACTCTTCATTGGCGGCCTCTTGACTTTATGGATCCACAGTGTTTATCCCACGCCTCTTTGAAATCCTTCACAGTTCTGGTCTTCACCACATCCTCCGGAAGGGCATTCCAGGCATCCACCACCCTCTCCATGAAGAAATACTTCCTGACATTGGTTCTGAATCTTCCTCCCTGGAGCTTCAAATCGTGACCCCTGGTTCTGCTGATTTTTTTCCTAAGGAAAAGGTTTGTTGTTGTCTTTGGATCATTAAAACCTTTCAAGTATCTGAAAGTCTGTATCATATCACCTCTGCTCCTCCTTTCCTCCAGGGTGTACATATTTAGATTCTTCAATCTCTCCTCGTATGTCATCCGATGAAGATCCTCCACCTTCCTGGTCGCCCTTCTCTGTACCGCTTCCATCTTGTCTTTGTCTTTTTGTAGATACGGTCTCCAGAACTGAACACAGTACTCCAGGTGAGGCCTCACCAAGGACCTGTACAAGGGGATAATCACTTCCCTTTTCTTACTCGATATTCCTCTCTCTATGCAGCCCAGCATTCTTCTGGCTTTTGCTATCGCCTTGTCGCATTGTTTCGCAGACTTCATATCATTAGACACTATCACCCCAAGGTCCCTCTCCTGCTCCGTGCACATCAGCCTTTCCCCCCCCCCCATCAAATACAGTTCATTCGGATTTCCACTCCCCATATGCATGACTTTGCACTTCTTGGTATTGAATCTCAGCTGCCATATGTTTGACCACTCTTCCAGTTTCCTTAAATCCCGTCTCATTCTCTCCACTCCTTCCGGCGTGTCCACTCTGTTGCAGATCTTAGTGTCATCCGCAAAAAGACAAACCTTACCTTCTATTCCGTCCGCAATGTCGCTCACAAAGATATTGAACAGGACCGGTCCCAACACCGATCCTTGCGGTACACCATTAAAACCGCTCTTTCTTCAGAGAAAGTACCATTTACCATCACACATTGTCTTCTGTCTGTCAACCAATTTGCAATCCAGGTCACCACCTCAGCACTCACTCCTAAGCTTCTCGTTTTATTCACCAGTCTCCTGTGCGGAACCGTATCAAAAGCTTTGCTGAAATCCAAGTAGATGACATCGAGCGCTCTTCCTTGATCCAATTCCTTGGTTACCCAGTCAAAAAAGTCAATCAGATTTGTCTGACAGGATCTTCCCCTGGTGAATCCATGTTGCCTCTGGTCCATCAATTCTCCAGACTGTAGATATTTCACTATTCTCTCTTTCAGCAGTGATTCCATTACTTTTCCCACCACTGAAGTGAGGCTAACCGGTCTGTAGTTACTAGCCTCCTCTCTGTTCCCACTCTTGTGAAGCGGGACCACCACCGCTCTTCTCCAATCTCTCGGCACCACTCCCGTTTCTAGGGATCTATTGAACAGGTCACACAGAGGACCCGCCAGAACATCTCTGAGCTCCCTCAGTATCCTTGGATGAATCCCATCAGGCCCCATGGCTTTGTCCACTTTCAGATTCTTTAGCTCTTCCCATACATTTTCTACTGTGAAAGGATTATCATCTATTCCACTTCCCTCCAGTTTCTTGTTGCGTAGAGATGGTCCTTCTCCAGGGTCTTCTTTAGTGAACACAGAACTGAAGTATTTGTTTAATATTTCTGCCATTTCTTTGTCTCTCTCCACACATTGATCATTACCACCTTTTAATTTCACAATACCACTATGGACTTTTCTCTTTTCGCTGATGTATCTGAAAAATGTTTTGTCACCATTTTTTATCTCCTTGGCAATCCTCTCTTCCGCTTGACTTTTTGCCAACTTGATTAATTTCTTTGTCTCCCTCAGTTGAATCAAATATTCTTCTTTATGTTCCTCCCTTTGGGATCTTTTATATTTCTTGAATGCTGTTCTTTTAGCTTTAATTTTGTCAGCTACCTCCTTTGAGAACCAGATAGGTTTCAATTTTCTTTTGCTTTTCTTTACATTTCTAACATATAGAGTAGTTGCCTTGGTGATTGCTCCTTTTAGATTGGTCCACTGCTGCTCCACATCTCTCTCGTTCTCCCATCCTTTTAGTTCTACCTCCAGGTACTTCCCCATTTCCTCAAAGTCTGTGTTTTTGAACTGTAAAACTCGGGTCTTTGTGGTTCTTTTCCCTATTCTTTTAGTGATATTAAACCATACCGTTTGATGATCACTGGTGCTGAGGTGGGTGTATATAAAAAAAACGCTAAATAAATAAATAAATCATGGTGCTCTTCTCAGTCCCTTGACCCTTGCTCTTCTCAGTCCCTTGACCCTTTTCCTGTCCAATCACGAAGTTTTTGGACTATCTCTGGCATTTATCAGAGTCAGGTCTAAAGACTTCTTCCATCAGAATGCATGTCAGTGCGGTAGCAGCCTTCCATAAAGGTATCGGGGATGTTCCTATATCAGTACAACCCCTTGTAACACGTTTTCTGAAAGGCTTGCTTCACCTCAAGCCTCCACTGCATCCTCCGGCCCCTTCTTGGGACCTCAACCTGGTTTTGGGTTGGTTCATGAAATCACCATTCGAGCCTCTTCACTTGTATGATCTTTGCTATCTCACATGGAAAGTGATTTTTCTTCTAGCAATCACTTCAGCTCGCAGAGTTAGTGAATTACAGGCCCTAGTTACCTTTCCGCCTTACACTAAACGTCTGCAGGACCGGGCAGTACTCCGCACTCACCCTAAGTTCTTGCCTAAGGTAGTATCGGAGTTTCACATCAATCAATCCATTATACTCCCTACCTTCTTTCCCAAGCCCCATTCCAATCCAGGAGAACAGGCTCTGCATACCCTTGACTGTAAACAGGCTCTAGCTTTCTACCTAGACCGTTCAGCTGCCCACAGGGAAAGCACTCAATTGTTTGTCTCTTTCCACCCTAACAAGTTAGGGAAGCCTGTGGGTAAGCAGACTCTCTGCATATCCTTTTGCTATCAGCAAGCAGGCATTCCATTTCAAGACCGTGTTAAAGCACACTCTGTGAGGGCCATGGCAACTTCCGTAGCACACCTACGATCAGTGCCGCTTCCTGACATTTGCAGGGCTGCCACCTGGAGTTCTCTCCACACCTTTGCAGCCCATTATTGCTTGGACAAAGCCGGAAGACAAAATTCCATCTTCGGCCAGTCTGTCCTTCGTAATCTATTTACAACGTGACGTACCAACACCCTTCCACCTGCCCGTTAGGGTTCAGGATACCCTCGGCCAAATTTCATCCCAGTCCTAGTGCCTTGCATGCCTGGGTACATTTGGTGCATTTCTCGGACATCCTCAGCTCGGTACTCACCCATATGTGCGGACTACCATCCTGCTTGTCCTGTGAGAAAGCAAATGTTGCTTACCTGTAACAGGTGTTCTCACAGGACAGCAGGATAGTAGTCCTCACGAAACCCGCCCGCCGCCCCACGGTGTTGGGTTTGTTACATTTTCTTATTTTATTTTTCGGCACTGCCTGTAGCTTTCTAAACAAGACTGAAGGGGGACCCCTGCTGGCTGCAGGGTTAGTGCCATGCTGGGCATGCCCAGTAGGGGCCAGTCAAAGTTCTGGAAACTTTGACAGAAGTTTTCCGTGATTGGGCTCCATCCTGTGATGTGATGTCACCCATATGTGAGGACTAACATCCTGCTGTCCTGTGAGTCCTGTGATGCGTTTAGAGCAAGTGAGAGATCGGGAGAGAAGGCATGGCCCTTGAAAATTTGCTATAGCCTCTCAATTAGGTGACCCAAAACCAAGAAGTGTTTACATATTTATAATGCAACTTAAAATTTGCATTTGGCGCAGCGAGGACTATTTCATGTTCTACCTGTTTGAGAATCATGGCTTGTAGAAACTTGGGAGAGAACTTTCTTTGTGGCAGCGCTTACATTATGGAATTTACTCCCTGAAAGCCTGAGTTTGATCACAAATACAAAGAATTTTAGTGTGATTCTAAAATCTTGTTTCAGCAGTCATTTTTATGATAATTGAATTTTATTGGGACCAGTATCTATTTTTGGCACTGTGTGGTTAAATATTTGTCTGTTAATGGTAGCTTTCTGTTTTTATTTTCGTCTTATTATTATGAATGTTTCTGATGTACACCACCTGGAATTCCAGAAGTAGGTGACTATAAATGCTCAAATAATAATAATAAAAATAATAATAATAAAATGAAAGAGGCACCATGTCAGATGTCTTTACTTACCTGATCTTTCAAATACAATCTTTTCACCAACTCATATTGTGGGTAGTAAAATATTTTTAAATCATAGATTTAAAAATGTTTCCTTTCCCCTATGGCTACTATAGCCACAATGTGTTAAAAATCAGGCATGCTGGTTGTAAATGCCCTTGTGTGATATTTTTTCACACCTCAGGAGCAAAAGAAAAATATACATATACTTTCTTAGCTTGATTTTCACTCTACACCTCACCATTTGTGCTGACTCATTATAGAGAGGTGTTGGGATGAAAGTCCCATGCTGCTCAGCCCCTCCTCAACCATTCCTTTCCAAATGACCACTCCTCAGTCCTTGAAGTGTAAATCCCTGCCCCATCTACATATGCATGGTAATCAAAAGGCTAAAGGGAAAAAAGATGAAATAGAAATCATTATAGGATATTTGCAGACACCTGATAGGTAATTACACCTACCAGTTCATTAGGCTGTGCCTCTGTCACTCTTAAGAACTAATTAAATTTCTAGAATAGTCCTAATGAAACACACATTTCAACATATGAAACACACATTGCAACATATGTTAATCAGTAGGTTCATATTTGTAAAATATATATAATTATTTCTCTGTGTGAATAATGCTTGAATGGGATGGAGGAAGTAGAGATCAAAATAACTATGATTGGATATTTTATGATGAGGTAATTCGCATTCCTAATTGATCAGTAGTCAATGACATATGAGCAATTTTGCAGTTCCTGATGCATTGTAAAACTACTACAGACACTGCATTAATCAATGAACTAAAACTGATGAGAACTATTTTCTTATTGTTTTTTTTCTAAATTGAAGCTGCAGAAGCAGAATAAGTACTAGGTTCAAAGAGAAGTTCTGTGTGCCTCTGACATGCTATAACTTGGCTATTAACTCAAATCATATTTTCACTTGTAAGCCTGTCAGTACACCAGATGATTTGTAGACATTTGTCCTCAGATCTGGCTAAAATAATTGATTCTACTAGAATCTACTGCTAACAATTATTTTCATATAATTTATTAAGCCAAGCACATCTTAAAGGATTATCAAAGAATTTATTTTTGAAAAATATTACAATAAATTAATCTTGCAGTCATTTACCATAGGAAATGGTGGGTTTGGAAACAGCATCTGTTTGAAAAAAATCAGTCCTCCATTTTTTAAAAAATGGAGAGATTACTTACCTGATAATCTCATTTTCCTTAGTGTATGCAGATGGACTCAGAACAAGTGGGAATAGTGTGCTCGTGCTAGCAGTTGGAGACGGATCTGACGTCAGCACGGGGTACATATACCCCCACAGGAAGTGCAGCTACTCAGTAATCTTCCTTGCAAAAGCTTTATGGATATATGTGTAACTGACCGATCGATTAAAGGAACATGATTAACCTGACCGATTGATAGTAGCTGGAGACCGCCAGTGTTCTCAACCGGAAGGCGTCGACACCCGGCAGGGTGGATGCCCTATATAAGGAAACAGGGCTTACCGTGAGTCGGTGAATCCCCATGTATACCGGCAGCCGGGCGGGATGCTGAGTCCATCTGCATACACTAAGGAAAACGAGATTATCAGGTAAGTAATCTCTCCATTTCCTAGCGTGTAGCAGATGGACTCAGAACAAGTGGGATGTACAAAAGCTACTCCCGGACTGGGCGGGAGGCTGCCCGAGGTCCGCTTAGGATTGCCCTCGCAAATGCTGTGTCCTCCCTGGCCTGGACGTCCAGATGGTAGAATCTGGAGAAGGTATGGATGGAGGACCACGTTGCCACTTTACATATCTCTGCAGGCGACAGCATCCTAGTTTCCGCCCAGGAGGCCGCTTGCGCTCTGGTAGAGTGAGCCTTGACCCATAGAGGTGGTGGTTTTCCTGCCTCTACGTAGGCTGCCTTGATAACTTCTTTGATCCAGCGGGCGATGGTTGCCCGTGAGGCCACTTCCCCTCGCTTCTTCCCGCTGTGAAGGACGAACAGGTGGTCCGTCTTTCGTACTGCTTCCGACATTTCCAGGTATCTGGACAGCAGCCTGCCGATGTCGAGGTGGCGCAATATTCGACCTTTTTCTGACTTCTTCAAACCTTCCGTGGTTGGCAAGGATATGGTTTGGTTGAGGTGGAAGTGTGAGACCACTTTGGGTAAGAAGGAAGGAACCGTGCGAAGATGGATAGCCCCTGGAGTGATTCTGAGAAACGGATCGCGGCAGGACAGCGCTTGTAGCTCTGAAATGCGGCGCGCTGAGCATACGGCCAGCAAGAACACCATCTTCAAGATTAACAAACGGAGGGACGGGCCTCGGAGGGGTCTGAAGGCAGGTCCCGCTAGGAATTCCAAAACTAGGTTGAGGTTCCACAGGGGCACTGGCCACTTCAGTGGTGGGCGAATGTGTTTGACTCCTTTCAGGAAACATGAAACGTCTGGGTGTGTGGCAATGCTGTTGCCGTCACCCCTGGGGCTGTAGCAGGACAGCGCTGCCACCTGAACCTTGATTGAGTTGAGGGACAGACCCTTCTGGAGCCCATCTTGCAGGAAATCCAAAATGATGGGAATTTTAGCGGCATGTGGATTGGTGCTGTGAGTGTCGCACCAGGCTTCAAATACTCTCCAGATCCTTATATATGTTAGTGATGTGGAGAACTTGCACGCTCGGAGGAGTGTATCTATTACCGGACCCAAGTATCCTCTTTTCTTCAGTCTAGCCCTCTCAATGGCCAGACCGTAAGAGAGAATTGAGCTGGATCCTCGTGGAGGATGGGACCTTGCGCAGCAGGTCCCTGTGTGGAGGCAGGGATAGTGGATTCCCTGCCAGCAGTCTTCTAATGTCTGTGTACCAGGGTCTTCTTGGCCAGTCCAGGGCCACTAGAAGAACTAGGCCTCTGTGCCGCTGAATCTTGTGTATAATGGCGCCCAGCAGGGGCCATGGGGGAAACGCATATAGCAGGATCCCCTGAGGCCATGGCTGTACCAGGGCATCGATCCCCTGGGATAGAGGATCCCTCCTGCGACTGAAATATCTGGGTACTTGAGCGTTGGACCTGTCCGCTAGTAGGTCCATGCCCGGCATCCCCCACTGATCCACAATCATCTGGAAAGCTGTGGGCAACAGCTGCCATTCCCCCGGGTTTAGGCTTTCTCTGCTGAGGAAGTCTGCCGTGGTGTTGTCTTTCCCGGCGATGTGGACGGCAGAGATGTCCTGGAGATTTGCTTCCGCCCAAGTCATCAGGGGGGCTATTTCTAGGGATACCTGTCGGCTTCTGGTTCCGCCCTGTCGGTTGATGTATGCCACTGTGGTGGCGTTGTCCGACATCACTCTGACCGCTTGTTTCGAAGTCTGTGGGCAAATCGCAGGCATGCTAGCCTGACTGCCCGTGCCTCTAGTCGGTTGATGTTCCACCCCAACTCTTCTTTGTTCCACCGCCCTTGGGCGGTGAGTTCTTCGCAATGTGCTCCCCATCCATTCAGGCTGTCTTCTGTAGTGAGCAGGGTCCAGGTTGGGGAGGACATTCTTGACCCCCGGCTCGTGCGACCGGGCTGCAACCACCACCGTAGCTGATTCCACACTCTGGCTGGTAGAGGTAGGTGTACGGTGTAGTTCTGTGATCGTGGGCTCCACCGAGATAGGAGGGCGCGTTGCAATGGTCTCATATGAGCCCACGCCCATGGTATCACCTCCAGAGTGGATGCCAGGAGGCCGAGGACCTGTAGGTAATCCCAAGCTAAGGGCCGGGTGGCACTCAGCAGGGCCTGCAGACGATTCCGGAGCTTTGATCTCCTCTTGGAGGTCAGGCTGACCTTGTCTTCCTGGGTGTCGAATCGGACTCCTAGGTATTCCAGCGACTGCGAAGGCTGTAGGGAACTCTTGTTTGTGTTGACTACCCATCCTAGGCTTTCCAGAAGAGCTATAACTCTGTTGGTTGCCTGGTGGCTCTCCTCCGGTGACTTTGCCCTGATCAGCCAATCGTCCAGGTATGGATGGACGAGAATTCCTTCCTTCCTGAGGGACGCCGCCACTACTACTATGACCTTGGTAAAGGTCCGCGGCGCGGTGGCTAACCCGAAGGGTAAAGCTCGGAACTGGAAGTGTTGGTTCAGGACCTTGAAGCGTAAGTAGCACTGGTGATCCCGATGGATTGGGATATGCAAGTAGGCTTCTGAGAGATCTAGAGATGTGAGAAATTCCCCTGGCTGTACTGCACTTTTGACAGACTGCAGAGTTTCCATGCGAAAGCTGGGGACCCGTAAGTGTCAGTTGACTGACTTGAGGTCCAGGACGGGCCTGAACGTGCCCTCCTTCTTGGGTACTATGAAATAAATGGAATAATGCCCAGAATTTATCTCCCATGCAGGCACTGGGATTATGGCTTTTAGGGACAGGAGCCTCCGCAAGGTAACTTCCAGTGCCGCCCTTTTGAGGGGTGGACAAGGAGATTCCACAAACTTGTCCGGCGGGAGCCGAAGAAAGTCCAGGTAATACCCTTCTCGGATGATGGCGAGGACCCACTGGTCCGAGGTAATCTTGACCCACCTGCGGTAGAAGAGGGTTAGCCTGCCCCCTATGGCTTCTACCCTCAGATGGGTCAGATGATTCTCATTGTGGGATGCGGCCGGGACCCGAACCCGAGCCAGTTTTCCTCTTGTTGTGCTTAGTCTGAAAGGACTGGTTCCTGGCCTGAGAACGAGGTGCTTGGTAGCGAGCCCTGTAAGGGTTAAAGCGCTGAGAGTTTCTACCTCTGGATGGCCTAGGAAAAGGGCGCTGGCTCCTCCTTGACCTGTCTTCTGGTAGACTGGGTAATGGAGAGGCGCCCCATTTATTAGCCAGTTTCTCGAGATCGCTGCCGAACAGGAGGGATCCCTTAAAGGGCATTCTTGTGAGGCGTGTCTTGGAAGAGGAGTCGGCCGACCAATAACGTAGCCAGAGCTGTCTCCTGGCCACCACTGAGGATGACACTCCCTTGGCTGCCTTACGGACTAGGTCGGAGGCTGCGTCAGTGAGAAACGAGAGAGCTGATTCCATTTCTTCTCCCAGGGTGTTGTTCCTAGCTTGTGATAAACAGGAACGCGTCACCACGGTGCAGCAGGTCGCAATTCGTAGGGACATGGCTGCCACCTCAAAGGCTTGTTTCAGAATGGCGTCCATATGCATCCTTGAGGGCCGCTCTCCCCTCCACCGGAATGGTGGTGCGCTTCACAATTGCGCTAACTATGGCGTCTACCTTGGGGCATGCCAGCAGCTCCTTGGTCGCCGGGTCCAGAGGGTACATGCCAGACAAGGCCCGACCCCCTTTGAATGAGGCCTCCGGCTCATTCCATTCCAGATCGATTAGCTGCTGTGCTGCTGGTAGGAGGGGAAAATGGTGAGCCGTTTGGCACAGGCCCTCTAGCAGGGGGTTCATTCTAGGTTCCCCTGGGGTGTCTTGGCCCGGGATAGCCAGCTCCGACAGGCATTGAGAGACCAGGCCTGGGAGATCCTCTTTCAGAAAGAAGCGTCTCATGGTCCGATATGGTTCTATCCCCGAGGGAAGTTCCCCCTCCTCGGGGGGCTCGTCGTCTTCCTCAGAGCAATCTGAATCCCCATAAGTGGGGCTTCCGGGTGGCGAGTGGCCGTGCCTAGGTCTTGAGGATCCAGGGGCCGGGTCATCCGGTACGTATGGACCCGTTCGGGGATCAGACTGCATTGTGACAAAGGTGTGAATCCCCTTGAATAATTCCACCCAGGAGATCGAAGCAGGATCTGGCCTTAGGGGCACCAGGTCTCTCGGGTTCCCTGGCTGCTCACCGCGGCCTGCTAGGTCCGGGGTGTTTCCCTGAAGAACTGGCAAGTACGCTGGGCTGGGACCGGTCCTGGCCTGGAACTCCCAGGGCCTCCTCACATTGGGCACATAGGGAGTCTGCTTCCGCGCTCTGTGTGGCTCTGAGGTTGCATGCTGAGCAGAGGCTTAGAGCTCTTATGCCTGATTCTGGAGGTGCCGGCTCTGCGGATGCATGGGCTCTCTTAAGCTCCATCTCGTCTGTTATCTCCTCCCAGCTGGAGTATGCGCCTTGTAATATGCGCGAAAGCTGTGCGTCTACTAATATGCGCTTATCCACGTGCGCCTGTCCACCTGCGCCAATCAACGTGCGCCTAGGAACGTGCACTTATCAACGTGCGCCTATGAACGTGTGCTTATCAGCGGGCGCTTATCAACGTGCGCCTATGAATGTGCGCTTATCAACGGGCGCTTATCAACGGGCGCCTATGAACGTGCGCCTAAGAACGGGTGCCTATCAGCGTGCGCTTAGCAACGTGCGCCTAACAACGTGCGCTTAGCAACGTGCGCCTATCAGCGTGCGCTTAGCAACGTGCGCCTAACAACGTGCGCTTAGCAGCGTGCGCCTATCAGCGTGCGCTTAGCAACGTGCGCCTAACAACTGCGCTTAGCAACGTGCCCCTAACAACGTGCGCTTAGCAACGTGTGCCTATCAGCGTGCGCTTAGCAACGTGCGCCTTTCAACATGAATCAAGGTGACTTCAATGTACGCCTCTATCGTTAGGCGCCCAAGTATTTTCGGGCGCCTAACACATACGCCCGTCGCCTATGTGCTCAGTTTGGCCTGAGCGCTAGAGCAAGGCGACGAACCAGGGCAGATGGCGACGGCGAGCAGGCAGGCAAAATGGCGACCTCCTTGGCGGGCTGCCACGTAGGCAGACCCCGCTAATCCTCGTTTCCTCGGAGACCAGCAAGTAAAGATGTAGGCCTTACCTTGTCTTCAGCGGTCTCCGGCTGCGGGGAGAGAGGGTGATTACCGTCACTGCCGCGCTCGAGGAAGTGCACCCGCTGCCTCTAGGCCGCGCCCGAACTCGTCTCGCTCGGGGGCCAAATCCCCACCAGGACCGAGGCTGCCTCTATGCCGCGCCTGAGCCCTTCTCACTCGGGGGCTAGGTCCCTGCCGCAAGTTGGCCACCGGACCGAGGCTCTTACCTCCGAGGGACCACGGAAATCACCTCGGGAAACTCAACTGGGGGAGGGACTGAATGGTATCACCGCAGGAGTGCGGGGCTCATCTTCAGGTAGGTTTCTTCTATGAATTTAGTCGTTAGAATTTGGAAAAATGCTCAGCGAGCGTGAGGTAGCTCCAAACTGCTTTGGAGATGGAAATTACTGAGTAGCTGCACTTGCTGCGGGGGTATATGTACCCTGTGCTGACGTCAGATCCGTCTCCAACTGCTAGCACGAGCACACTATACCCACTTGTTCTGAGTCCATCTGCTACACGCTAGGAAAACTGTCATTGAAGAAGGGGGAATACTGTAGTAGTGGGAACCTGGTTGCCAATGTTTTTATAAGCATGGAATTCCTGCTATAACATACTCCTGTCTTAATAACATTTACAGCAGGGCTTCCCAAATCTCTCCTGGGAACCTCCACAGCCATAAACTGAGTCTCCAGCATAGGCAAATTTACCTCATGCATATTCTTTGTGGAAATCCTGAAAATCCATAGAGATGTGAATCGTGTCCTCGATCGTCTTAATGATCGATTTCGGCTGGGAGGGGGAGGGAATCGTATTGTTGCCGTTTGGGTGTTTAAAGTATCGTGAAAATCGTGAAAATCGTGAGCCAGCACACTAAAACCCCCTAAAACCCACCCCCGACCCTTTAAATTAAATCCCCCACCCTCCCGAACCCCCCCCAAATGCCTTATATTACCTGGGGGTCCAGCGGCGGTCCGGAACGGCAGCGGTCCGGAACGGCCTCCTGCAATTGAATCGTGTTGTCTTCAGCCGGCGCCATTTTGCAAAATGGCGGCGCAAAATGGCGGCGGCCATAGACCAACACGATTCGACTGCAGGAGGTCGTTCCGGACCCCCGCTGGACTTTTGGCAAGTCATGTGGGGGTCAGGAGGCCCCCCCATGCTGGCCAAAAGTCCCTGGGGGTCCAGCGGGGGTCCGGAAAACGATCTCCTGCCGCGAATCGTTTTCCGTACGGAAAATGGCGCCGGCAGGAGATCGACTGCAGGAGGTCGTTCAGCGGGGGTTCCGTATGGCCGGCGCCATTTTCCGTACGGAAAACGATTCGCGGCAGGAGATCGTTTTCCGGACCCCCGCTGGACCCCCAGGGACTTTTGGCCAGCTTGGGGGGGCCTCCTGACCCCCACAAGACTTGCCAAAAGTCCAGCGGGGGTCCGGAACGACCTCCTGCAGTCGAATCGTGTTGGTCTATGGCTGCCGCCATTTTGCGCCGCCATTTTGCAAAATGGCGCCGGCTGAAGACAACACGATTCAATTGCAGGAGGCCGTTCCGGACCGCTGCTGTTCCGGACTGCTGCTGGATCCCCAGGTAATTTAAGGCATTTGGGGGGGTTCGGGAGGGTGGGGGATTTAATTTAAAGGGTCGGGGGTGGGTTTTAGTGTGCCGGTTTTCCTGCCCTCCCCCTTCCCCCGATTTACGATTTTTTTGACGATAAATCGGGGGAATTGGTATTGTATCGTGGCCCTAACGATTTTTGACGATTTAAAATATATCGGACGATATTTTAAATCGTCAAAAAACGATTCACATCCCTAAAAATCCAACTTGCTTTGGAGTCACCAGGACAAGTTTGAGAAGCATTGATTTACAATATTTTTTACAAGAACATCTGGGGATAGTTCTTTAAAGCAGCAGTTTGCACAGGCTAAATTTCTTCCTTATCATCTCTACAGCTTGGCAGCTCAAGACTTCCACAGTATTCCTGCCAATCAGAGCCATAGCAGGCAATTTGGCACCTAAGGTCAAGTAAAAAACAGTGCCCTCACCCATTACACAACACAAGACACCACGAGTTGTGGACTCTGTTAAATATTTGTAAAGCATTGTCCATGGCCAGTGCAAGGGTATTAGATGCTCTAGGAAAACTTTACAGCCTTGCACCACCCCCTCCCAACCCCATCACACCCTCCTGACATGCAATTAAAAATTATGCATTTATAACAACAGATTTTACATGAAAAACAACATTCAAAGCACAGTTTTCTGAGGTAAAAATATCATGTACAAAATGTATACTATAATTACATGCATTGCTGAGGTTCCAACCAGAAAACCCTGCAAAAAAGCAAGAGACACTTGGAATCTATATGGTGTTAAGCCTACTGTAATGCATCTTGGGCATGGGCATGACCCTCAGAGAGCCACAAGAAAAAATCATTTTTATATAAAAACAGCAGTAATTGCCAGCACTCAAACAGCAACAACCCTACTTATGAAAATACTACACCAGCCTTAATAATATACCCCCTATTTATTTATTATTTATTTATTTATTTGGCACTTTTATATACCGATATTCATGTAACAACTTACAAATCACCTCGGTTTACATTATAACAAAAACCATTGCAAAAGGATGCATTACATTAAACAGGGGAGAACAAAACTTGGATCCAACGAAATGGGATTAACAAAGAGAAAACAGAACAAGCCAAGCTGCTATAGATCCCTACATAGAAGCTTCACAGTAAAGCCCAGATTTTAAAAAGGCTATGCGCGTAAATTTCAGGGTTTATGCGCGTGGCCAGGCCTTGCACGCCACTTATATTTTACAACAGACCTGGCCACGCGCGTAAACCCCAGTATGTGCAGAAGTGGCAGCCGAGGGAAAAGGGGCGAGCCGGTGGGCAAGGTCTGAGTGGGGTGGGGCAGGGCGAGGGCCCTGTACCGGGGAAGCGCATGCCAGAAGCCAGCCAGCGATCGGAACTCGTTAGAGCACATAAATAAAAAGACAAAAAAAGTTAGAAAAGTTAGGGAGGGTTTAGGGGTCAGGGAGGAGAAGGGAAAAGGTAAGAAGGCCAAGCAGGGGTGAGGGAAGTTTCCTCCCAGTCTGCTCCTTTGCCGCAATTTCAAAAATACCCCCAACGTGCAGAGGAGACCACCCACCCGCACATGTGCTCATAGATATTAAAATCTGACATGCATGTTCGTGCTGGAACATGTAAAACGTGCCAACAAGCCAAATTCTGTACGCACTGCAACAATGTAAAAACAGAAACATTACCATTCCTCATAAAATTAGCAAAACCATACTAATAAAAAGAATGATTCAAAACAATGAATAGAATAACATTCAATAATTAAAAACACATATAAAATCTTCCAAACATCAATAAAGTAATTCAAAACAAACATTTTACATCAAATAACACCCATCAATTAAAACAAGGAATTTAAAAAATTCCCTGTTATCCATACCTTGGAACTTTTGATTTCCAGATGCCCTGAAATTGTCATGGATTAGCAGGCAGAGAGTAACTGTGGTAGTTGTGCACACATATGCTCCCTCTCACTCTCCCACACACATGCACAAATGCTCTCTCACTTTCCCACACACATGCAAACATACTCTCACTCTCCCAAAAACATGCACAAATGCTCTTTCTCACTCTCCCACACTTCTTGATGTAGCAGGCAGCAGCATTCTCCTTCTTCAGCCCCCGTGGCCAAGGGAACGACTTCCGGCTATGGGGCCGAGCCAGCAGTAGCATTGGACTACTTCTGGCAGGACAGGGTATGCTCCTTCTTCTTCTCTGAAGCAGCACGGCCCTGCCAACATTGATGGCGTGGTAAGCACAGCCTTAGTATGTGGAAAATCAGCACGGCCCCACCAGAATCAGCAGCGTTGCCAGCAGGGCCGCACTGACCATGCTGTTGATTTTGACGGGACCATGCTGCTTCGGAGGAGAGCACCCTGCCCTGACAGTAGTCCAATGCTACTGCTGGCTCAGCCCTGTAGCCGGAAGTCTATAATAATAATCTTGAAAACATTATTAGCTTCACAAAAGTATTGATTTTTTCCTGCTTCTTTATGGGTTTTTTTTCCATAGAAATCTTAAATCTTTAAATATATATAACCCCCTTGGTAGGGGAACCCTTGTAAATGTCCTCAAGGGCACACAATAAGAAAACAGACCCTATTTGTAAACAGTTCTCCTATCTCCCAGTCTGTTCAATATCTATTTCCTCCCTCTCTGCCAACTGCTCACGACTCTAAACCTGAAATTCTATATATACGCAGATGACATACAAATCTTGATCCCCGTAACTGACTCTTTGGCAAATTCAGTCAAGCTATGGGACACCTACCTGCAAATGATTAACCTTCACCTCACGGGCCTTAACTTGGTGCTTAATACAGCCAAGACGGAGCTCCTTCTTATCACTCCAGAAGACTTTGACCACCAACAACATTCGCATGCTAACATCCAAATCTCTCAAGCAAGAGACCTGGGAGATTTGGATGATAGACACCTGAGTTTAAAGAAGTTCATAAATCATACTACCAAGGACTGCTTCTAAAAGCTACAGGTGCTCAAAAGACTCAAGCCTCTACTATATCATCATGATTTCAGATCTGTTCTCCAGGCTATCCTGTTCTCCAAGGTAGATTACTGTAATTCCATTCTTCTAGGTCTCCCAGCATCCACCATAAAACCCCTCCAGATGCTCCAAAATGCGGCGGCGAGACCCCTGACAAATACTAATAGGAGAGATCACATTATGCCTATTCTCAAGGATCTGCACTGGCTCCCAGTTAACTTTAGAATCCTTCACAAATCTCTCACTATTATTCACAAAAGCATCCACCGTCAGGCCCCCCTTGACCTGCAATTTCCACTCAAACTACACACCACGACTAGACCTATGAGGGAAGCTTACAAGGGCTCTCTACATGCTCCCCCATATAAAGTCGTGCACTGATCAACCATCAGAGAACGGGCATTCTCAACAGCGGGTCCTTCCATCTGGAATGCCATACCTCCAGACCTCCGGCAGGAATCTTGTCTTCTGACTTTTAAAAAAAACCTCAAGATATGGTTGTTTGGTCAAGCCTTCTCCTGTTCCTAGACTATCATTACTATAGCATAGCCATGTCATAATTCAGACGTAGGCCTACCCAGCTCTCACCTTATACACTACTGTTCTTAGTTATCAAATTCTGCCCCGTCTACATTTCCAACTCCCAGTTGTATTCCCTTGTTTTATTGTAACTTTCACTTCCTCTAGTTATGGTTTAACTTATTGTTACTGTTAAGGTCTTTGTTCTCTGTAAACCGAGTTGATTTGATTTGTATCAAGAAAGTCGGTATATAAAAGTTTAAATAAATAAAATAAATAAATAAACTTCTGAGTGGTCCAGCGGTCCCTGTGAAGGGAAGCATAGCTTCAAGGCCCTTTTGGATGTCTAGGGAATCTTGCTTGTCCCTTATTAATATTAGGGATATGAATCGTTTTTTGACGATTTAAAAAAATCGTCCAATATTTTTTAAATCGTCAAAAATCGTTAGAGTGCGCGATACAATAGAAATTCCCCCGATTTATCATGAAAAATCGTTAATGGGTTAGTGTCCACTAACGGGAGTTATTTGGGGGAGGGCGGGAAAACCGGCACACCAAAACAACCCCTAAACCCACCCCGACCCTTTAAAACTAAACCCTTACCTTCCCCCACCCTCCTGAACCCCCCCAAAACTTTTTACGAGTACCTGGTGGTCCAGTGGAAGCCCCGGGACCGATCTCCTGCTCTCGGGCCATCGGCGCCATTTTGGCTGCCACTAATAAAAATGGTGCCGATGGCCCGATAAAAAAAACCCCACCGACCCTTTAAAAATGACCCCTTTGCTTCCCCTACCCTCCCGAACCCCCCCCCCAAAACCGTTTTAAAATTACCTGGTGGTCTAGTGGGGGCGTGGCTATCCAGTGCTCCTACCATGTGACAGGGGCCGGCCAATGGCACGGATACCCTGTCACATGGTAAGGGCAAAGGGCCATCGGTGCCATTTTTATTAGTGCAGCAGATGGCCTGAGAGCGGGAGATCGCTCCCCGCGCCCCCACTGGACCACCAGGTAATTTTATTTATTTATTTTTTGTTTGAAACTTTATTTATTAAATTTTTATCATATCAACATCACTAACATATTTTACAATTGACTTATAGGAAACATTTCCCCATCCCTCAAACTCCCACTCCCTCCCGTCCTAGTGACAATAAAACAAAAGGAAAAAAAAACAAACCCAAACCTCCTCCCTATACCTGGATTCCATTAAATCACAGTTCTGTGTCCATGCAAGAATACATCCTTTTTTAAAATGCCTGTGTCATGCAATGCCTCAAACAACATTTTTCTGTCACCAACTTTTGGGGACTAATCCTTGCACCATGGGTCTCTATAAACACCTACTCGGGGGGATAAATATCCTGTAAAAGCCTCCCAAATTTGCTTCATCCGTACAGATCTTTTTGGCATCTCCGGTGAAAGGATAGCATGTTCTAAAGAGCATAGGCGTACCAATTTCTTAAACCAATGCTCATAACAAGGGGGGCCAGTAGCTAGCCAGGTAGTTAATATAGTTTGTTTACCCACTGTGCTCGCCTTCAATAAAAATAAACGTTCTGGGATGGTCAGTTGGGGGTGTGGTGAGTCCTCCAGCCCGAAAAGCCATAAGCTGGGGTTCAGAGTTAGAGTCTTTTTCAAAATGACGGAGCAAGCACGACACACCCGACTCCAAAACTGGGATATCAGTAGCACTCCCAAAAACAATGAAAGAAGTCACTATTTTGGTCTGCACATTTCGGGCAAGCAGGCACTTGCGTAATTTTCATTTGGTAAGCCCTTTGCGGTGTGATATAACTCAACCATAGAAATTTATACTGTGTTTCTTGTATTAACACATGTTCCGATATCTCAGGCAAATCACTGAAGCATTTTATAAACTCTGTCATTGTTATGGAAAACAGTGCTCATGTTTGCCACTTCTCATAAAGTGGAACTAGAAACCTTTCCGCTGAGTACCCCATTATCTCCTTGTAAAAGTAAGAGACTTTAATTTTGTTACCGGTCCCCACCTGGATAACCTCCCTTAATTTGAGATTTCACAGGTGATTTCAGCGGCCCAGCCGGGTAAGTCCCCGGGTGCAGATGGGTTTTCTTTTGATTTTTAAGTCAGATGTTCTGGTGGCTGCACCGTCCATGCCTCAGACTCTGACTGAACCTGTGCCTTTCCAGCGTGGTCCGCGACCAGCCATGGGTGGCTGAGTAGGGCACGCCTGGGTACAGGCTTCTACTGAATCTTCGCCATGTTCCGGCTTCAACTACCACATATTCACCTGGAATCTGCTTCGCACTCAAACATGGTCCATGACTAGCCCATGGGCTGTGGGCTGTGTAGGGCACGCTGCGTCGCAGCCTCAAACCAGAACTTGTTCCTAAAACCTTGATCCTGAGTCTTCATGCCCAAGCTTCTCATCTGAGTCTTCACATCCCAAGTATCCTGTCTCAGTCTTCATATTTCCAGAGCCTTCGTCTGCCCTTGTCTCCTGTACGGCCTGCTGCCATTGCCATTCCCAGCGGCGGTCCGAAAGGGCTTGGAGTAGTCGGAGGACCACTCAGAGACCAACCAAGAGTGGTTGGTCTCACTGAGGTATGCAGGTTGGCTGGGGCCTGGGGTTGGTCTCGACCCAGACACGGATTTGTCTTACCAGCCTCAGTGTTTCCCCGGAGCTCCTCTCTGGGTTCACCAAGGTCCAAGGACACACATCTCCTATTCTCGTGCAGCAGCTGCTCATGGCATCTCTTGCTCCATCTTGCTAAAGCCTGTATGCACATAACAGAAGGCGAAGGCAGCCCAAGGCCCCCTTCTGTAACAGTTTGCGAAGGCCTCTCAAGGCCTCCCTTCACATAACACTTGGTACCGATTGTAGTTGTTGTAATAACTCCCTCTCCTTCTTCCTCTCCACTCCCCACTTCCGCTGAAAAAAGAAGCAGATGACCTAGGTTCAAATGCTTCCTCTCTAAAAGAATCTTTTTTCCAAAATTTTCCTAATTCATGAAGTCTAGTCATGGGGCTATCAATTATGGGTCTGTCAGTCATAGTATTAGTGAACAAAGATGCTGAAGGGTCAATGTCTTTATCAATACTTCTTCGTATACGTTTCGCATTTCTGTCTATATTGGGGCTTCCAAGAATTCTTTTATCACTCCTTTCTTCTCTATTGGTTATTTTGGCATGATCTTGTTTAGAATTATCTTTATTTCTATATGGTTGTTTATTCGTGTATTGCCAAGAATAAACTCTATTATTTTTGTAATCAATTTTGTCTCTTTTGAATTTCTCATATTTAGTAGCTTTACGTTCTTTCGTAAAATTGTCCACATTATTTTTATAATCCTCATGTATAATTTCAAAACAAAGATCATTCTTTTTCAAGTATTCCAAATGAGTATCCTGTTCATTCTTTAATCGTTCTTCTCTCCTTTTAGAAGTCTTGATAATCAAGTTCATTAAATCTAAAGAACATTTGTTCAGTATGGCTTCCCAAAAATTCATAAATTCAGAGTCTTCGGGGAACATGCTAGGAGGTTTATTCATCCATAGCCTTCTCGGTATCTGTTTATAACGGCAGTAATCGAGTAACATAGAAACATGTAGAGTGCTTCTAATAAGACTTTTGCTGATGCTGATAGCTTACTCCCACTTCTTCAAAAAATCATCAAAGACATCATCATTATTGAAAAAAGGCTCCAGAGGGAGACGTTCATTCAATTGGCCATCGGTGAAACATAGAAACATAGAAATGACGGCAGAAGAAGACCAAACGGCCCATCCAGTCTGCCCAGCAAGCTATGCACTTTATCCATTTTTTTATTTCCCTTTTTCTCTCTCCCACCTGTTACTATTGGCTTCCAGTACCCTCCAGCCCTAATTCCCCTCCACCCCACCACAATTTCCCTCCACCCCATCACCAATGTGGAGAGCAGCGCCGTATCTGCATCCAAGTGAACATCCAGCTCAATTATGGGTAGCAACCGCTGTAACAAGCAGGCCACACCCCTGCCCCATACTCTTACCCACCCCTGGTTTTTTTTGTTGTTTTTTTTTTTTTGGGAGATGGCAGCCTTCCATCCTTCAGCTCCGTGAAGGTGGAACTCCAACCACTGGCATCCCGCTCCGTGAATGCCTCTGTGGCTACTGCCGCTCCGTGCAGTGTTTTGCTGCCTCCTCTTTATTCACGCCCTCTAGACTTGATGGATCCACAGTGTTTATCCCACGCCCCTTTGAAGTCCTTCACAGTTTTAGACTTCACCACTTCCTTCGGAAGGGCATTCCAGGCATCCACCACCCTTTCCGTGAAGAAATATTTCCTGACATTGGTTCTAAGTCTTCCTCCCTGAAGCCTCAGCTCGTGACCTCTGGTTCTGCTGATTTTTTTCTGATGGAAAAGGTTTGTCGTCGTCTTTGGATCATTAAAGTTTTTCAAGTATCTGAAAGTCTGAATCATACCACTCCTGCTCCTCCTTTCCTCCATTGAGACCTCAGAGTCCAGTGCATGAATCTCATGGCCAAGCAGGACATTGGTGTGACATGGACTGAGGATGCCATGTGTCCGAGGAGGACAAGAAATTGGCGTGCATTTGCGGAGTGCTGAGACTGCAGCTGGTGAGCAAGGGACGCAAGAGTCAGTGCTCTTTGTCGAGGTAGGAAAGCCTTTGCCTGCAAGGTGTCCAAGTCTGCCCCAATGAACGATAAGGTTTGATATGGGACTAAGTAGAAGCTAAGGACATCTTTCCATGACGAAAAAGACATGGTCCTTAAAAGGGGCGGGCCCAGAAAACAACAAGGTAGGCAATCTAAAAAAGCCGTGAGCAAATGTAAAGGAAGTAGATGCCAAAGAAATGTCTTTTCCAAAATCTTTAATGGGTGGAGACATATAAAATCAACAAAACCACCCGACTCAGGCCGAGTTTCACCGCTTCCCAGTGGCTGCCTCAGGGGCTATAAATAAACATACATATATCCAAAATAAATCCTAAAGGTTTAAAAGTAATAAATATAAAATAAAACATATATAAAAAAACATCAACAATTGCATAAAATCATAAACACATATAATAAATAAATCTAAGAACCTCACAAAAAAGTTGAAATGAATATCAAAATAGAACAAAGGACTTAACTTAAAAACATATAGAGTGAATAGAGGAACATATAGACAACATCAATCTAAAATGGCACTTAAAGGTGGATAAAATATGGATAAAAGACCTATGTATATTTTAAAAAGTAATCAACATTAAAAAACATCCGAAACTTACTGAATTTCAACCATAGGTATCATTGTATAAGATTGTATCTCAAAAGTTACTTCTCAAATTTGGGACAAATTTGAAATTATTCGCATATGAAGTAAGTAATCAAACGTCATCCGCACTACAGACATATCTGTTTACATAATGTAATGTGATTGATGAAAAAAGTAACAAAAACAGATGAAAAATATATGTAAACAAAAAATCTATGTAAACAAAAAAACTCAAAACAGAACAAAAAACACACCTTAGTATGAAACAGATTGTTCCTATGCACTTGATGGCTCCATACGCTTAGGGGCAGATTTTCAAAGGGGTACGCGCGTAAGATATGTGTGTATCTCCCGAAAACCTGCCCCAAGTTCACCCTGCGCACGCCAAGCCTATGTTGATTAGGCTCAGCAGCATGCACAAGCCCCGGGACGCACATAAGTCCCAGGGCTTTCCTGGGGGGGGGGGGGGGGGGGGCGTGCCGGGGGCGTGTCGCAGTGGTGCGTCATTCAGGGGCGGGGCCGAGGGCTTGGCAGGTGCCAGGGTGTGGAAGGAAAGTTCCCTCCGAGGCCGCTCCGATTTCGGAGGGAACGGAGGCGACTTGCGTGCGCAGGCTGCTGATTTTGGGCAGCCTTTCATAAGAACATAAGAAAATGCCATAGAGGGTCAGACCAAGGGTCCATCAAGCCCAGCATCCTGTTTCCAACAATGGCCAATCCAGGCCATAAGAACCTGGCAAGTACCCAGAAACTAAGTCTATTCCATGTTACCATTGCTAATGGCAGTGGCTATTCTCTAAGTGAACTTAATAGCAGGTATTGGACTTCTCCTCCAAAAACTTATCCAATCCTTTTTTAAATACAGCTATACTAACTGCACTAACCACATCCTCTGGCAACAAATTCCAGAGTTTAATTGTGCGTTGAGTAAAAAAGAACTTTCTCCGATTAGTTTTAAATGTGCCCCATGCTAACTTCATGGAGTGCCCCCTAGTCTTTCTATTATCCAAAAGAGTAAATAACCGATTCACATCTACCCGTTCTAGACCTCTCATGATTTTAAACACCTCTATCATATCCCCCCTCAGTCGTCTCTTCTCCAAGCTGAAAAGTCCTAACCTCTTTAGTCTTTCCTCATAGGGGAGCTGTTCCATTCCCCTTATCATTTTGGTAGCCCTTCTCTGTACCTTTTCCATCTCAATTATATCTTTTTTGAGATATGGCGACCAGAATTGTACACAGTATTCAATGTGCGGTCTCACCATGGAACGATACAGAGGCACTATGATATTTTCCGTTTTATTCACCATTCCCTTTCTAATAATTTCCAACATTCTGTTTGCTTTTTTGACTGCCGCAGCACACTGAACCGACGATTTCAATGTATTATCCACTACGACGCCTAGATCTCTTTCTTGGGTTGTAACACCTAATATGGAACCCAACATTGTGTAATTATAGCATGGGTTATTTTTCCCTATATGCATCAACTTGCACTTATCCACATTAAATTTCAATTGCCATTTGGATGCCCAATTTTCCAGTCTCACAAGGTCTTCCTGCAATTTATCACAATCTGCTTGTGATTTAACTACTCTGAACAATTTTGTGTCATCTGCAAATTTGATTACCTCACTTGTCGTATTTCTTTCCAGATCATTTATAAACATATTGAAATGTAAGGGTCCCAATACAGATCCCTGAGGCACTCCACTGTCCACTCCCTTCTACTGAGAAAATTGTCCATTTAATCCTACTCTCTGTTTCCTGTCTTTTAGCCAGTTTGCAATCCACAAAAGGACATCACCACCTATCCCATGACTTTTTACTTTTCCTAGAAGCCTCTCATGAGGAACTTTGTCAAACGCCTTCTGAAAATCCAAATATACTACATCTACCAGTTCACATTTATCCACATGTTTATTAACTCCTTCAAAAAAGTGAAGCAGATTTGTGATCAAGACTTGCCTTGGGTAAAGCCATGCTGACTTTGTTCCCTTAAACCATGTCTTTCTATATGTTCTTTGATTTTGATGTTTAGAACACTTTCCACTATTTTTCCTGGCACTGAAGTCAGGCTAACTGGTCTGTAGTTTCCCGGATCGTCCCTGGAGCCCTTTTTAAGTATTGGGGTTACATTTGCTATCCTCCAGTCTTCAGGTACAATGGATGATTTTAATGATAGGTTACAAATTTTTACTAATAGGTCTGAAATTTCATTTTTTAGTTCTGGGGTGTATACCATCCGGTCCAGATGATTTACTACTCTTGTTTGTCAATCAGGTCTACCACATCTTCTAGGTTCACCGTGATTTGATTCAGTCCATCTGAATCATTACCCATGAAAACCTTCTCCATTACGGGTACCTCCCCAACATCCTCTTCAGTAAACACCGCAAAGAAATCATTTAATCTTTCTGCGATGGCCTTATCTTCTCTAAGTGCCCTTTTAACCCCTTGATCATCTAATGGTCCAACTGACTCCCTCACAGGCTTTCTGCTTCGGATATATTTTAAAAAGTTTTTACTGTGAGTTTTTGCCTCTACAGCCAACTTCTTTTCAAATTCTCTCTTAGCCTGTCTTATCAATGTCTTACATTTAACTTGCCAACGTTTATGTATTATCCTATTTTCTTCTGTTGGATCCGTCTTCCAATTTTTGAATGAAGATCTTTTGGCTAAAATAGCTTCTTTCACCTCCCCTTTTAACCATGTCGGTAATCATTTTGCCTTCTTTCCACCTTTCTTAATGTGTGGAATACATCTGGACTGTGCTTCAGAATTGTATTTTTTAACAATGACCATGCCTCTTGGACAGTTTTTACTTTTGTAGCTGCTCCTTTCAGTTTTTTTCTAACAATTTTTCTCATTTTCTCAACGTTTCCCTTTTGAAAGTTTAGCACGAGAGCCTTGGATTTGCACACTGTTCCTCTTCCAGTCATTAAATCAAATTGGATCATATTATGATCACTATTGCCAAGCGGCCCCACCTCTGTTACCTCTCTCACCAAGTCCTGTGCTCCACTGAGAATTAGATCTAAAATTGCTCCCTCTCTCGTCGGTTCCTGAACCAATTGCTCCATAAAGCTTTCATTTATTCCATCCAGGAACGTTATCTCTCTAGCGTGTCCTGATGATACATTTACCCAGTCAATATTGGAGTAATTGAAGTCTCCAATTATTACTGCCAATTTGGTTAGCTTCTCTAATTTATCTTAGCATTTCACTGTCCGTCTCACCATCTTGACCAGGTGGACGGTAGTATGCACTTCATGGCTCCATACACTTAGGGGCCGATTTTCAAAGGGGTCCGCACGTAAGATACGTGCGTACCCCCCAAAAACCTGCCCCAAGTTCACCCTGCGCACGCCAAGCCTATGTTGAATAGGCTCGGCAGCATGCTCAAGCCCCGGGACGCGCATAAGTCCCGGGGCTTTCCTGGGGGGGCGTGCCGGGGGCATGTCAGGGGCGTGTCGCAGCGGCGCGTCATTCAGGGGCGGGGCCAAGGGCGTGGTTCCGGCCTGGGGGCATTTCAGGGGCATGGCCAAGGCCTCCGAAACAGCTCCCGGGCTGGGGAATCATGCAGCCGGACGTGCGTGAGTTACGCCTGCCTCTGGCAGGTGCCAGGGTGTGGAAGGAAAGTTCCCTCCGAGGCTGCTCTGACCCCGGTTTTAAAGGATATGCACGGCTACGCATGTATCTATTAAAATCCGGCATACTCTTGTTTGCACCTGGTGCGCAAACAAAAGTACACACGGGCGTACTTTTATAAAATCTACCCCTTAATGGTGCCTATTTTTAATGGACTTAATCAAGTATATGTATTTGTTTAGCCAATATAAAGTACACATGGTGTTAAATGTGATACAATAAAGTGACTTATTTATAAAAAAAATTGATTGACTTATTTGTAAAAAAACTAAAACTAGCCAGGCAGTTGACAGGCAAAAAGATTTTTTATTTATGTGTCTTGATTCTAAAGGTGAATAATAAGTGTGCTACGAATGAACACTAAACATAAATTATTGCAAAATTATTGGAGCTAATGATTGTCGGGGTAAACTGCGGCATGTAAGATATAATATTAAAACATTGCAACAATGATGGATTAACAAAGGAGCTAAGTTAGTTGAGGAGTCTAAAAATGGAGTGATCTCCACTAAACCAGTGAACATGCGCACTGAAAGAGTAATTTATAAAAACATGCTCGATAAATAGCAAAATTCTTTTATAACAAATCTTTTTTACCTTGTAAACTGAAGGTCAGCGTCTATCGTCTCAACTCGTAATAGTAATTAGGGGGAGCGATTTGAACCCTGGGTATATAAATGGAATTTAAGCGCCAAAAAGAATGTCAGTCAGCAAAAAGGGGGTGTGGCTTACTCCACAATATTTTAATGTAGAAGAAATATATAGAGAGAGATTTATTGAAATGATTTAATTTGAGAGCCTAAAACCATGATGTAGTGACCCCTAAAACTGTGTCTGTGAGATAAAGGATCTGCCAAAATGAGTGCTAAAACGAAAATTGAATGCGGGCGGGCATTCTGCTTATTAACTATTAAAGAATAGAAGTGATGAAATATAAAATCTCTTTTTGGACCAATAACAATTGGATCTGACAAGTAAAAGATATGTGAAAATAAAACATTGAATTTAGCAAGAGAATTATGACATAGAAGATTGTGCCAAATAGGATCGACAATATATAAATTTCAATTTTAACTCTTAAAAATGGGACGGTCTCGACAAACAAATATGTTCTGGAAAGGTGATTTGAACAAATGAGTCGTGAAAATGAAACCAAGGTAACTATAGACTTAAATGAGGAAACCATATACATCGTTGAAATAACCAAATTTAATGGACCTGTATAGCATGCCATGTTAAGTGCAGAAAAACATGTGTGGTCTACTGATATGTGGTGCAGTGAATGTGTGTTAAAAAAAACTAAAAGAAAAAATGGTCAGTTGAGATAGGAGGACATTAATGAAATAAATTAAAAAATGTAACAAATGAAAATAAAATACAGTGTGTCGCGGATGGTAAAACATTAAATGGATAATACCAATAAAATACACATAGGTCAAAGTATACATGAGAACATTAAATACATAAAAACGGATTATTGTAAAAAAGGATTATTATAAAAAAACAGAATAGTCGATATCGTTATTAAAGCAACTAATAGGTGTCTATCCTTAAATGAAGACAGTACTTGAATAAACGGCCAATATTTTTTCAAAATGGTTATAATTTTGTGTGACATGGATGTGTAGGTAATAGGACACCCAATACGGTCTGTGGGTTTCTTCTCCTTTTTCTTAAGTAAATCTGATCGATTTTGACTGCATGCTTTCAAATAACCACTTTGTATATGTCCCGCTGGGTATTCTCTATTAATGAATCTTTGTTTCATTTCTATTCCTCTTGTATGGAAAGTGGATTCATCAGCACAGAGCCAGCATGTCACCTTGATGTGGACTGGCAAGGCATGGCCCCTTTGGGTGGTAGGTTGCAGTTCAGGCTCTAACAGTTGCCGAGCGCACTTTATCACCTGCAGTTGGACGTGGGATATTAAGTAGGAGAACAACTCTTTTAAAAAAAAATTTTTTTTTAAGTTTAAAAAAAGCGCTGGCAGTCGGGTGCAGGAAGTGGACGCTCAGTTGACAAGCGTCTGTTTCCTTAACCCCTGCACATGCACGGGTTAGAAAAATGGACACTGATAAATACAGCATCCATTCTCCGAACCTGACTACCGGCACCAGAAGGAGTGTATAAATCAATATTAAAGTGTCAGGCACTTAATGTTAATTTATTCACTCCTTCATATATTGCCCATTGGTCCTTTTCACTGACATTTGTCAGTGAAAGGACCAATCCACTTTCAGGACAGCCTTCTGAAAGGTGATTAGTCCTTTCACTGACATGTGACAGTAAAGGGACCAATCGGCAATAAGTGAAGGAGTGAATAAATTAATATTAAGTGCCCCACACTTTATTATTGATTTATATACTTCTTCTGGTAGTCAGATAGTCAGGTTGGGAGAATGGATGCTGAATTTATCAGCGCCCATTTTCCTAAACCCTGTATGTGCGCTGGTTAGGAAAACGGGACCCTGATAAATTCAGCGTCCTTTTTCTTAACCAGCGAACAGCCACCAACAGCAGACCTCTCTCTGGCACCCGCTGTCAAAGAGGTGCTAGGGCCACACAATCACCTCTAGCGCCTCCTCGACAGCGTGAGCCCTAATTTAAATATTGCGTCACGCCTCCAGGAGAGGTGCCTGGGGGCACATTAGGAAAGCGGGCACTGAACACACAGCACCCGCCTTTCAGCGCAACGTTTTTGCATCGGCCCCTGTGTAAGGGGTACCTCCTCCTCTGCATTCTTCTTCTCCTCTCTCTTTCTCTTCTGAGCCATATAGATCGGAGTACCCATGCAGCTATTATAATCATAATGTTGAACAGAAAATATGAATATCCCCCTCAATAGCTGTTGTTACAACATGCATTTCTCACCTCCTGTTCCTGTCTCTTCCCTATGTAATACAAAAGTCACCAGTGCATACATGAACATTTTTTTCCAGCCCTTAGTCCTTTGAAACCCACATTGTAAACCTGCTAGCCATGTGCTGGTAGTTGACACTTTCCCAGTTACCACCAGTAAGTCCCACAAACACTCCCTCCCACCTTCTGCCTTGCTCCTGCATCCAGTGACCCAGAGCAAGGAGCCAAACCAACAGAAAACACCCAAGGAAACCTGAAATTTAGAACTCGCGTATACAGGTAGTAGCAAATTTATGCACAAACATTTGGCTGAATGCGCCAACTCATAAGTGCACGGTCCTTATAAAATACTTCAAACACGCGTAAGTCTAGGGTCCTCCCCGACACGCCCCTTTTTTATGCATGCAAGTAGACATATGCGCACAACTGCCGGCTATGCAAAATTACATGTGGAAATGAAACTGTGCATATGCTTTCATTTTGAAAACTGGCTCCAAGACTGCAGTAAAGGGAACCCTTGGACTTTGAAGTTAGGAGGGCAGCATTCTGGGGCCAAGTCTGGTATTATGCATATATTTATGTATTTTTTAACCGAGTATGCACACACATCATCAAACATCCACACAAGCTTGGTATCTGCTAATCAAGTTGTGGATATTCAATATGACTTCTCTATTGTATGCATTTTTTGGGTAGGGTGTATGTAGCAAGTGGAGGTGGTGTGTGAACTGGTGAAGGTCTTGGTCAACTAGTAGAGGTCTTGGTGAACTGGTACTTGAAAGTATGTGCACAAGTAAGTATTTTCATGAGCAAACACATACATCAGCCAGCTTTATAAAATACCTGCCTCTGTGCAAAAACTAACGGTTATAATTACTTAGGGGCAGATTTTCAAAGATACGCGTGTACCCCCCCGAAAACCTGCCCCAAGTTCCCCATGCGCGCACCGAGCCTATATTGAAAAGGCTCGGCGGCGCGCGCAAGCCCCGGGATGTGCATAAGTCCCAGGGCTTTCCTGGGGGGCATGTCACGGCAATGCGTCATTCAGGGGCGGGGCCGCGGGCGTGGTTCCGGCCTGGGGCATTTCGGGGGCATGGCCGAGGCCTCCGAAACTGCTCCCGGACCGGGGAATCGCACGGCCGGCACACGCGAGTTACGCCTGTCTCGGAGCGGCCTCGGAGGGAACGGAGGCAGGCTGCTCAGCTTGGCGTGTGCAGTCTGCTGATTTTGCACAGCCTTACGTGCACCGACCCCGGATTTTAAAGGACACACGCGTATCTATTAAAATCCGGCATACTCTTGTTTGTGCCTGGTGCGCGAACAAAAGTACGCGTGGGCGTACTTTTTTAAAATCTACCCCTTAAAGAGTAAAATATATGCACATACTTTAACTCCACAGATCCTTGCATTAAAAAATGTGTGCATATGTGGGGTGGTGATACGCAGGATTTTATAAATTGTGTGGCTCCCACTGCACAGTTTATAAAATACAGGCTTAACTTTAGACACACCTACTTATTGTATACATGTATGGCAGAGTGGAGGCGTAGCCTAGTGGTTAGAGCAGTGGGTTACAAACCAGGAGACCAGTGTTCAACTCCCACTGTCATGCCTTGTGACCTTTGGCAAGTCACTTTATCCTCCATTGCTTCAGGTACGAACTTAGACTGAAAGCCTTCTGGGGATAGGGAAATACTACAGTACCTGAATGTAATCCACTTTGAAGTGCTGAAAAAATGCTAAAAGCAGAATATAATAAAATAAATGTCCTAAATAATCCACAATATTGAAAATTACTCTCTAAAAGGAATTAAAAAGAATCACATAAATAAAAATCTATCCTACCTGATAAAATGTAATATTCTAATGCTGAATATGTACAGTTGCTTCAGTGCTCAAAGGCTTTTGTCCCTCCATAAAACAACATTAAAACCTGTCACAAAAGTAACCAGAATACCATCAAAATATGGCCTTCCATCTACTTAGCCAATTTTCTATCCCACCTAGATTCCCTCCCAAAAATAAGTTTTCATAGCTAGGATACTGTTGTCCCACCCCATGTCCTTAAATCTCTCTCTCTCAATGTCACCTTGTTAAAACCTCCACAGCCCCTCCTCCCAGCCTCAATCAACATATCAAGCCTTCTAAAAGCTCACTGCACAGCATACCCCTCATCACTCTAACCAGTGTATGCTTTTACCAACCTACCTTTCTAGAGTTTAGCTTCAGCAGATTTCTGGACATTCAGCCTCAATTTCGACAGTACCCAGAGGCCCATAGAGCTGGATGTCATCTGTATGTAGTAAGTACCTGATTCCAAAATCCTTGATCAATTTCTCCAAAGGGTTTAAGTATATGTTAAACAACATGGGCAAAAGACATGACCTCTGGGAAACTCTACAGGACACCACTTGAGTACTAGACCCAGCATCTCCTATAGCAGAGGCTCTTAACTGGCATGCTACAGGAACTTTTGGCTGCCTACAGAAGAAAAACAGAAGCAGCCCATAGCCACCACTGCTAGACTAGCAGCAAAATCTTTATATCTTTTTTTCCTTCTCATCCCAATAACCTGCGCCATGGCCGCTCACTGGCAGGAATCAATGAGCAGTGCTCCTTACTTGCTTCTACCAACGCCTCCTCTGCTAGCTTCCTTTTGAAGTTGGAATTGGCCCTGTGAAGTTCCGACCAGAGGGAAGCTGGCAGAGTGTGTGGTGGAAGCAGGTAAAAAACGCTGCTCGCTGGATTCCTCTTGCAAGCTGGAGGAGGGGGTACAGAAAATAATGTGGAAGCAGGAGAGGGAAGGGATGCTAGGGAGTGGGAAGGTGATGATTCTAGGGCAATGGGATGGAAGGGAAGGTGCTAATGCCAGAGGGTAGAAAGGCAGAGAAGGTGGCAGTAATGCCAATGGGGTGGGGGTGGCAGGAGGCAAGAAATTATACTAGGAGGTGGGAGGGAGGGAAGGGAAGGTGCTGATGCTCCCCTGCTGATGCTCAAATATTCCTTCTCATGCTGAAACTGATTGTTTTCCTCTGGTAAAAGGTTTTATAATCCTTCTGGATCTCTGTAAATCCACGCTTGCTCATGACAACAATTCCCCTGCTGCCTGTACAGTGTCCGCAGTCATGGGTGACCCAGAGTGTCAAAGACCTGATCCAGTAATTGGACCAAGGACCTTCCACAAGAAAGTGCATGGCACTAGCCATCGAGCTAGCTTGTGCACATTAACTGGAAGTGGAATCCTGCAGTACATGATATTATACCACATTTGTGTTGAAACTGATATTGTTCTGAACACAGATAGTTTTTAGCTTTGTCTTCATGGATCAAATATAGGCGTATGCTCTGCTTGATGGTGATGGGACTGAATATGAGCAGACAAAAAAGTTTGTCAACAACTTCAAAAATCAAAACAAGAATCTGAGATAAACATCATTTCTGTTGAAAGTGCTAAGTAAATAATACACAAAATATTTTTATTTTTAGATAAATAATTCATAGCCCTTTCTCTCCTGGGCCCCATCCCAAAACATTCACTGCTCTTTCTCCCCCGAGTCCTATAAGCGTGATACAATCCAATCATATAGAAACATAGAAATGATGGCAGAAAAGGACCAAAACAGTCCATCTGGTCTGCTCAGCAAGCTTATAGTAGCCTCAGCCACCCTATACAGGTCTACCCTATAATGGTAGTATCAGTTAAACTGTTAAAGTCAGGGCCCTTGATGGTTACTGTCTCAGTCCAATTCCCCATTATCTCTTGCCATTGAAGCAGAGAGCAATGTTAGAGTTACATCACAAGTTTAAGGCCTATTGGTTAAGGATAGTAAAAGTTGCATCTGCAAGTTACCCCATGCTTATTTGTTTTCCCAGACCATAAAATTCAATGTCCTTGTTGGATGCTATCCGAAACTAATTCCCCTTTTCCTCTTTTCCTCCTGCCATTAAAGCAGAGAGCAATAATGAGTTGCATCAACAATATGAAGGTTTCCTGCAAAGGAATATGAATAATCACTAAAGCAATAGAAACAGGGTAAGAAAAAAGTTTTCACACAAGAAAGCAAAATAACTAGGCAAGTAGTGAAAAGATAACATAAAAATTTCAACCTGTTGGTAAACTATCTATAGCTCATTAGATCCCACCGCACATTTCAGCTGTGGAACTGCCTCAAGGGAAAGTCATTTGAGAAGGGGATGTCATAAATTCAATTTGGCAGAGGGTGCCAGCCCCTCTCCCCTGTCCCATTACAAAGATAACATTGGGCAGGGAGGTACCAACAGCCCTTCCTCATCTCCCCTCCCTCCTACTCCATCAGGAGGTGCTGGGAAAGGACTGATGAGAGTCATGCATAGTATAATGAAACTGAGAGTGCCTATTGTGATTCAGAGCAAGGCCACTGTTAAATTATTTGGGAATTAGCATTATTATAGAAACCTTTGTGGCAGGACAATGTGAATAACTTACAGCTTATGTGTTCATCCTTATCTATATCTAAATCTCTCTCTATATATAAAGATAGCCAGCTATAGAGAGATATATCTGACAGGATATAAGGCAATATTTATTTAGATATTTTATATACCGTTGTTCCATGTACAGATCATGACAGTTTACAAAAGTGACATTCATAACCATAAATCAACAAATAATGATGGGTTACAGAGGTACTGTTCATAAACAGGCATTAACATCTATAAAATGAAATGTTCCAATATTTGTATCCATCTAGCTATAAATTTACACATACAGCCAAAATAATGAATTAGATAACAAGAGATATAAGCACATGGAAAAAATAAAATAACCAAGACAATTACAGTCGTTCTGATGTTGTTCGGTTTTGTCTCTGGTTATACACATTTCTGGCCCAGTGGCAGGATGTAACACATTTTGCTGCTTTAGCTACTGTTATTCTTGCTTCCCCCCAAGGATTTGTATCAAGCTTTTTCTGCTCCTTCTTTAGTGGGAAGTCTTTTAATTCTTCTGTCAGTTTTTTTGCTCTTCCTCCTCCCGTTCACTCCCCTCCTCCCTTCCATTCACCTCCGATCTGTTTACCCTCAATAAGGACAAGATGTAGACAACTGTCTGTTTTAACAGTGGTGGCACTGGCACACATGCATACCAGACGAGCAGATTGTTGTGGGAAACAGGGATTGAAGCATCTTGATATATGAGAACCAGATATCATGGGAATTGTTTCTCAGTGCAACAGCTATAATAAATAGTTGCCATATGCTAAGCACAGATGCCTTCTTGAAAAGCAGTCCTGAGCCCTAGCCCATGCTCTACAGAATCTGGGCCTTTATGAAAGGCCGTGCAATCCGAGCTGCTGCCCCAGTAAAGTTAGGCACATGGCTTATGAAAAGGAGCATGCCACTCTGAAAAAGATTAAACAGACTCAGTTTTTTATGTTTATTATGTTTTTTTTCTTTTTTTTTAAACTGGAGACCAATCTGGCTCAGTAAGACGGGAGAACCATTGCCTCTCACCGTAAAGATATCCGTTTCTCCAATGGCTCCTTAAAATATTTAGAGTAAGAACTACAGACTAAGGGGAGAAGGTTCATTTATCCTTGTTTCTGGAAACGTGAAGAAAAATGTTATATTTTAATATTGAATCTTAGTACATGCATGCAGTATTAAGAATAATCCATATGCTAATCATTTCTTTTTTTAAATTAGGTTATTTTATTACAATGAAACAATCCAAGAAAAAAAAAAAGAAGCAATATATAACATAAACATGGAATACTTCCAAACCTATACCCAAAATTAAAAAACAATCATTATAATAGTCATAAAACCATGAGGAAACCAGTTATTTTATTATACAGCCAAACATTATCACCCTACTAATCATTACTAAAGGCAAGAGCTAGTCATTTCTTGGCAATTAATATCCCTCCTGTAGGAAATAATCTGCTTGGTGCCCATATCAATTGTTGGTGCACCTAAGGCACATGCAATATTCTATTTTAGCATGCAGATAAATTAAAGTATCTTTATTGACTGGATAGATTTAAAAGGAAAATTAGGAAAATTGATTCTAGATAGATACTCGTTCACCCTCTGGTAGTCCCTGAAGGTTTGGTTTCAAGTACTACCCACTACTGAAAATTAGACTTCACAAAACTTAAAGCCAGGATCAATATTTGGACATTTGCACTTAGCAAAGGTAATTTTCTAACATGGGTAAACAGGTGTTTACCCACCTAAGAAGTATGTTTGAAAACTGCTCACCCTCTGAATACTGTTCAAAGGAGGTGCCATGTATGTGGGTGCAAAGTATCCGCATTCCCCTGCTACCTTGAATTTTCAAAGGAAAACTCCAGAGAGTTTCTCTTTGAAAATCAGATTATAAGCCAAAGGGGACAGGGTGGGTTTTAGGGATGTTTTAGTGTGCCGGTTTTCGATTTACACGATTTTCACGATATTTAAAAAACCCAAACGGCGACGATCCGATTCCCTCCCCCTCCCAGCCGAAATCGATAAGACGATCGATCACACGATTCACATCTCTAATCTGTAAACATGTGTGCCTGAGAGAAAGGGAGCCTGTGTGTGTGCTTGAGCGAGAGGGAGCACATGTATACATGTGTTTGACAGAGAGGGAGCCAGCATGTATGTATGTGTTTGCCTGAGAAAGAGGGAGCCAGCCAGGGGGGGTGCTAGATTTTTTGCTGCCCCGTACAAAGACTTACTGTGCTGCCATCCCTTCCCCCGCCCACCCCGATTCACTCAAAGCCAGTCCTGGGCCTATCAAATAAAGCCGACACACACATACTCCCACACCCTTTACAGATGCACACAATTAAATTTTGCATTTATAATAAATTTTACATGAAAACATTCAAGAACACAGTCTTTTGAGGCAAAAATATAATTTACAATATGCATATTATATTTACATGCACTCCTGTGGTGCCAACCAGAAAACTCTGCAAAATAGACACTTGGAGCTCCTATGAAATTAGACATTTTGTAATGCATGCTGGATGTGGGCTTGGCCCTCAGAAAGCCATGAATAAACTGAATTACCATTACAATATTGCAAACCTCCCATACCAAAACAACCCTAACAAACTTATCTATGAAAAGGCAACACTACACATATTACACCAGGCCCTAGAACACCAATAAAAACTCTTATTAGGAAACCAGGCTGCTATAGATCCCTACACAGAAATTATATGCTAGCAAAATACCTTACCTCAGTCACATATGCAGATCTTGACCAAATACAGAATAAAGATATCAGAAAGTATAAACAGAAAAGTGCTGAAAAGAACTGAACTGGAACCCATAACAAGGCAGCCTCTTATATGCAGAGCAACAATGGAAAAATAGAAACATTACACATGTACTGTAAGAGAGGTCACAAATCTTTATTGACAAAAATGTTTTACCAAATCACATTAAAAGTGTGTCTTAAAACACTCACTCATTCACACCATTAAAATTAAACACAACAGTGGTGGTACAGTTTCAAAATGATTTTTCAATACTCAATAGAGCACATGTGTATATACTCCCTGTGGCTTTTTACACCAATAAAGATTTGTGACCTCTCTTATAGTGCATGTGTAGTTTACACTAGTGTTGAGAGGATGGTTAAATATCACCCAACGTGTGTATTGTGCTCGGGGGTGGACCCCTGTCCTGTGGCAGTACAGGGACTGTCCACAGGGGGAAGAGCACGGAAGGAGACATAGGCAGTGTAGAGCTTCACCACTGGAAACCCGAGGTCCCCCCAGGAGGAGCCTGTAGGGACCCGGGATGCTTGGACTTAGGTGGGCCTCGCAGGGTCTCCTGGGAGAGTCTAAGTCCAGCGTGCCCACAGACACTGGGGGAGCGCTATCAGGTTCAAAGCTGGAAACAGGTTGGAGGAGAGCGAACTAGAATAGAGTTGGTGAGGACAAGGCTAGGGACAAAGCCAGAATCAAGCAAGGTCAGGCGAGCAAGGTCAAAGTCCAGGAATCAGTCTGAGGCATGGTCAACGAAGCAAGGGTCAAGATCTAGAGGTCAGGCAAGGTCAAGAGCAGGCTGAGGTCTAGGAGAGGCGGCAGGCAGGCAGGCAGGTCAGGAACAAGCTGAGGTCTTTGGCAGGTGGCAGGCAGGCAGGTCAGGAACAAGCTGAGGTCTTTACCAGAAAGTCAGTCCGGGGTAAGACCAGGGAGACGAACAAGGGACATTGGAATAATGTCTCAGGTAGCATCAACCTCCACCTCGGGCCAAGGGTTCACGAAACCCATGAACAGATTGCCAAGTCCAGGGACCCAGCAGAGGTCTCAGCTATACAAGCCATTCCTGGCCGGGAATAAAAGATCATCGAGCAACAAAAAACCTTGGAAGCACTAGCAGCAGCTATTGATAATCTGAGTCTCCGCTGGGACGCCTCAGTGACCACGACATCCTCCAAGCTCAACACTTCTACCCCCATGCCAGTTCCTCGACCAACCTTTCTGCTGCCAGTACCTCCACGATTCTCCAGGAATCCCCTGATGTGCAGAGGTTTCCTGAACCAATGTAACATGCACAAGGGATGTATATTCGTTTTCAATGAATGTGCAATCTGCAACTCATAAGTCCCTATTCGTTGTATTCGTGGGCTCGCAAAATGCACCGCCAACCCCCATGAATGAAGCATATCATATTTGTTTCATTCTTTTGGTTCGCAGTGATTTCTTAGCGGCCGTTTGAAATAGGAGAAGGCCATGTGGGACCATAGCAAAATACAGCCCCTTCCTGTGAGTCATAAGTGACCTCACAGCTCTGTCATAGAGTGGGACAGACAGGTTGGCAAGGAGACAAGAAGGGTCCCCCAGGAGGGTCCCCCAAGACTTGCCAAAAATCCCCAAGACTTGCCAAAATCCCTGGTGGTCCAGCGGGGGTCAGGGAACGACCTCCTACACTCGGACCGTCGGCACCAGTTATCAAAATGACGCCGATAGCCTTTGCCCATACTATGTCACAGGGGCTACCGGTGCCATTGGTCAGCCCCTGTCACATGGTAGGAGCACAAGATGGCGCCGATGGCCATGTGACAGGGGCTGACCAATGGCACCGGTAGCCCCTGTGACATAGTATAGGTAAAGGCTATCGGCGCCATTTTGATCGAGGCAGGCCCGAAAGTCAGACAGCATGGAGGGAGAAATCCCTCGCGGGACCCCGCTGGACCACCAGGGATGTTAGTAAGTGTTGGGGAGGGATCGAGATAGTGGGGGGGGTGTATTACAATTAATTTGTAACAAGATGCCCGAATGGAGGTAGGCAATACTAAACACACACACACTGACACACACACACTATGATACAAGATATGAGATATACAATAATGAAGATATAGCTTTATTTACAGCACACATATTTCATTTCCCATGACTATAATACATACCAAATCAGCATCCTGCCACTCATCAGGTCAGGGAACCCCAGTGCAACCGAAAAACAGCATCAGGTCATGGAACCCCAGTGCGACCAAGAAACAGGAGCACACAGCTAATCAGCATCCTGACACTCATCAGGTTGGGGAACCCCGGTGCGATCGAAAAACAGGAGTACACAGCTTCAATGGGAAAGATCCTGCGCCGCTCGTCAGTGCACAGGTGAGGCTCCAAGTTCCCACCCGAGGACCCTGAACTTTTATAGGGCTTTGTAAACAAGTGTGTGTGTGTAGATGAACCAGCACCTGAGTCTGGGAACCTTTCTGTAGGGCTGCTGGCCAGGCATTCCTCCTCCTGTTGAATCAGGTCCCAGGCACAGACAAGTTACTCTCCCCCACAACCACTTGTGTAAGCCCTGCTGATACAGCTTTTTGCTTAAAAAACAAGTCCCCAGATTAAAAAGTGACAGGACAGCATAATGTTTGTTCTGAGAGCATTCTTTTAATCCATTGTATTACATTCCACCCATTTCTCTCAGGACAAATTACATATGGTCTCTTCATAATGCACCTTTCTAATCCATGCTTGTGTTACTAAAGCAGAATACATGTTAACATATACATACAAAAAAGTTCTGTTATTAGTACTAAAATTATTAAAATGGGGTAAATTACCCAATTCAAAAATTTAATTAGTAGCTTTTGGTGAAGCACCAGTAAAAATATCCCACCAACTATGGGCAGTGTCTGATTCAGTTTTAGCTGCTAATTTGATAACTTATCCTGAGTAATAATGGCTTGAGCTTTTGTTTGGAAACACTGAGAGGAGAGGATCACCTTGCTGTGGCTGAAAGGAATCAGTAAGTTT
Source organism: Rhinatrema bivittatum (assembly GCF_901001135.1). Taxonomy (NCBI): domain Eukaryota; kingdom Metazoa; phylum Chordata; class Amphibia; order Gymnophiona; family Rhinatrematidae; genus Rhinatrema; species Rhinatrema bivittatum. The sequence goes on along the minus strand of NC_042617.1, from coordinate 219,692,768 downwards.
TTGCTTGGGACATTGTCTTTTTTAAAAGTATTGGCGCAAAGTTAACTATTTGGGAATATTATTTAGTGTGTTTGTGCCTTTAATAGTCAGAAAGGCAGTGAATAAACAAGTTAGCCTGTTTGTATTTTTAAATAGTCAGTCAATAAGGTAGCTAGTAAGCAGTAGGTAGTGTGTTTATTTTTAAAAGTCTGCAGAACTAAGTGTTCTGCAGACTTTTAAAGAACTGAGTGTTTGTATTTAATACAAACTGAGTGTATTGAAAAAAAAAACCCCACAAAAAAAAAAAAACCCAAAAAGTAGCCAGAAGCTAGAAATAAGTTAGGAGCAGTGTATACCTAAGTAAAAAAGTTGAATAGTTCAGCTCAGTTACTCACCTTGGAAAGGTGTTGAGGTAATGTGATTGGGTTTGAATAGGGACCAACATTTGTGAATCAAGAGAGCAGTGAGTCACTCTAACTGACTAACTGAAGTTAGACTGTATTTCGTTGAAATTGCCTAATTCATGATAAACAAATGCACATCTCTAATAGTTACAAGTTTGGTGAGTGCACATACAGTGGTCCCAGTAGTAGTGTACATCCAGGCACTGCCTCGTGGACCAGTGGGCAGTTTTGCAGACTCACATATATTGGGACAGTGGTGCTCTCTGAAGCCAAATCCCCAGTAGGCCTCTTTTGTAGTTACAAGTTTTGTGTCTGCACATACAGTGGTCCCAGTAGTAGTGTACATCCAGGAACTGCCTCGTGGGCCTGTGGGAAGTTTTGAAGACTCACATATATTGGGACAGCGGTGCTCTCTGAAGCCAAATCCCCATTAGGCCTCTTTTGTAGTTACAAGTTTGGTGTGTGCACATACAGAGGGCCCAGAAGTACAGTCGGGTACCCTAGGAGAGTGTGGACCACAGTGGCAGACCAGGAGGTAGAGTTGGGTCCCCCAGGAGGATGTGGACCCCAACAGCAGACCAGGAATTGGAGTCAGGTCCTCCAAGAGTGCATGGATCCCAGCGGCAGACCAGGAGGTAGAGTTGGGTCCTCCAGGATGGCATGGACCCCCATGACAGATTGGGAGGTGGAGTTGGGTCTCCCCGGGGCCATGGGCCCTAGCATTCATATGGACTTCTCAGTGGAGTGGAAGGAGATGGACCCCCCCCCAGGCCAACTCTGCCTACAGCCTAATTGCATCTTCTCATATGGGTGAGACTTGAAAACAAAGGGAGGAGAATAATAATAATACTTGATTAAGCAGAACACAATGGGTCTCTTCTATTCCATATAGTAGTAAATTGTGGGGGCCAACAACCCCAAATTGCCAAATATTAAATATTCTTGCTATCTAGTAGAAGTGTATATAGGTGTGTGGCCTACTAACCACAAGTAGATTAGTATGCTGTTTGACATCCTATTAGCAATGTACATAGTCATATAGAATTTATTCATTTATGATATTTATTTATTCACTTTTATATATCGACATTTGTGTTGACTTCATGTCGGTTTATAAGACAGATTAAACAGAGTCATTGGAAAATACAATTGCAGTAATTAAAATACATTAACTAAAATACATTCAACAGCTTATAAATACTATAGGTCCTTGACTCTAAAAAACAAGGATCTAAAAGAAAGAAATCAAACTGCCCTTAAAATTTAGATAACAATAAAAAGAAAAGAAAAGAAAAAATTCTGAATATAAAATAACAATAAAATACTTTTAAAACCTTAACTCCATAAATAGCTCATCAAATAAAATAAATTATAAAATAAAATGCAATACTATAAAGTAACATAAAAATAAAATAAAATAAAAATAATTTAAAATACATAGAAATGTATATGTTTATATAATCTAATAAACCTGTATATATTTGTACATACTGCCAGCCTTGTTCACAGTCCCCTTTGTTTCCTGGGGTAAAGGAAGTGAAATCCCACCCACTAACACCTTCTTCTCCAGGTGGAGGCACCTTGCGCCAAGTACATGAGGTGGCTGACAAAATAAAGGCTAAAAGAACAGCGTTCAAGAAATATAAAAGATCCCAAAAGGAGGAGCACAAAGAAGAATATCTGGTAGAACTGAGGGAGACAAAGAAATTAATCAAGATGGCAAAAAGTCAAGCGGAAGAGAGAATTGCCAAAGAGGTAAAGAGTGGTAACAAAACATTTTTCAGATACATCAGTGAAAAGAGAAAAGTTCAAAGTGGTATATTGAAATTGAAAGGTGGAAAGGATCAATGTGTGGAGAGAGATGAAGAAATGGCAGAAATATTAAATGAATACTTCAGTTCTGTGTTCACTAAAGAGGACCCTGGAGAAGGACCGTCACTAGTTAACAAGAAACTGGAGGGGAATGGAGTAGATGTAACTCCATTTACAGTAGAAAATGTATGGGAAGAGCTGGTGAAACTGAAAGTGGACAAAGCCATGGGGCCTGATGAAGTTCATCCCAGAATACTGAGGGAGCTCAGAGATGTGCTGGCGGGTCTGCTGTGTGACCTGTTCAATAGATCCCTAGAAACGGGAGTGGTGCCGAGTGATTGGAGGAGAGCGGTGGTGGTCCCGCTTCACAAGAGTGGGAACAGAGAAGAGGCTGGTAACTACAGACCGGTTAGCCTCACTTCGGTGGTGGGAAAAGTAATGGAGTCACTGTTGAAAGAGAGAATAGTGAACCATCTACAGTCGGGAGAATTGCTGGACCAGAGGCAGCATGGATTCACCTTTGGAAGATCCTGTCAGATGAATCTGATTGACTTTTTTGACTGGGTAACCAAGGAATTGGATCGAGGAAGAGCACTCGATGTCATCTACTTGGATTTCAGCAAAGCTTTTGACACTGTCCCGCACAGGAGACTGGTGAATAAAATGAGAAGCTTAGGAGTGAGTGCCGAGGTGGTGGCCTGGATTGCAAACTGGTTGACGGACAGAAGACAATGTTTGATGGTAAATGGAACTCTCTCTGAAGAGAGAGCGGTTTTAAGCGATGTACCGCAGGGATCGGTGTTGGGACCGGTCCTTTTCAATATCTTTGTGAGCTACATTGTGGAAGGGATAGAAGGTAAGGTATGACTTTTTGCGGATGACACTAAGATCTGCAACAGAGTGGACAAGCCGGAAGGAGTGGAGAGAATGAGACGGGATTTAAGGAAGATGGAAGAGTGGTCGAAGATATAGCAGCTGAGATTCAATGCCAAGAAGTGCAGAGTCATGCATATGGGGAGTGGAAATCCAAGTGAACTGTATTCGATGGGGGGAGAAAGGCTGATGTGCACGGAGCAGGAGAGAGACCTTGGGGTGATAGTGTCTAATTATATGAAGTCTGTGAAACAATGTGACAAGGCGATAGCAAAAGCCAGAAGAATGTTGGGCTGCATAGAGAGAGGAATATCGAGTAAGAAAAGGGAAGTGATTATCCCCTTGTACAGGTCCTTGGTGAGGCCTCACCTGGAGTACTGTGTTCAGTTCTGGAGACCGTGTCTACAAAGAGACAAGATGGAAGCGGTACAGAGAAGGGCGACCAGGAAGGTGGAGGGTCTTCATCGGATGACATACGAGGAGAGATTGAACAATCTAAATATGTACTCCCTGGAGGAAAGGAGGAGCAGGGGTGATATGATTCAGATTTTCAGATACTTGAAAAACTTTAATGATCCAAAGACAACGACAAACCTTTTCCATCAGAAAAAAATCAGCAGAACCAGAGGTCACGAGTTGAGGCTCCAGGGAGGAAGACTAAGAACCAATGTCAGGAAGTATTTCTTCACGGAAAGAGTGGTGGATGCCTGGAATGCCCTTCCGGAGGAAGTGGTGAAGTCTAAAACTGTGAATGACTTCAAAGGGGCGTGGGATAAACACTGTGGATCCAAGTCTAGAGGGCGTGAATAAAGAGGAGGCAGCAAAACACTGCACGGAGCGGCAGTAGCCATAGAGGCATTCAAACACTGCACGGAGCGGCAGTAGCCACAGAGGCATTCACGGAGTGGGATGCCAGTGGCCAGTAGTTATTGTTCCACCTTCACGGAGCGGAAGGATGGAGGGCTGCTATCTCAAAAAAAATAAATAAATAAAAATAAAAACAGGGGTGGGTAAGAGTATGGGGTAAGGGTGTGGCCTGCTGGTTACAGCGGTTGCTACCCCTAATTGAGCTGGATGTTCATTTGGATGCAGATACGGTGCTGCTCTCTAAATTGGTGGTGGGGTGGAGGGGAATTAGGGCTGGAGGGTACTGGAAGCCAATAGTAACAGGTGGGAGAGAATAAAAGGGGAAAAAAATGGATAAAGTGCGTAGCTTGCTGGGCAGACTAGATGGGCCGTTTGGTCTTCTTCTGCCGTCATTTCTATGTTTCTATGTTTCTATAGCATAGCCAAATCTATATCTGACATCATCAACATATCGCTAGAGCAAGGAAACTTTCCCGAGGCCCTTAAATGCTCCATCATCAAACCTATACTCAAAAAATCACACCTTGACACCGCTGACCCCCACCAACTTGAGACCCATTTTGGACCTCTCTTTTATCTCAAAAATCCTTGAAAAAATGGTAAACCATCAACTCTCCGACACCTGAAAACCCAAAAAATACTATACCCATCCCAACACAGATTCAGAAAAACACTCAGCACCGAAACACTCCTACTTACCCTTCTCGACTCAGCACTCAGGGGACTTGACACCAGCCAATCCTACCTTCTCATACTACTTGACATATCTGCCACCTTTGACACCGTCAACCACAACACCCTCCTAACCAGACTGAGTGAAACTGGACTAGACGGCACCACAATCAAATGGTTCAGCTCCTACCTATCAAACAGAACCTACAAAGTAATCCTCAACAACAAGGAATCAGAACAATTCCCCCTTTCACACAGCGTCCCTCAAGGGTCATCACTCTCCTCCACCCTTTTCAACATCTACATGCTCCCACTATGCAAACTCCTCACTGACCTGGATGTCCAATACTTTGTCTAAGCCGATGATGTCCAGATCCTTATCCCTATGAAAGATAACATACAGAACACCCTTCTAAAATGGAGCTCCATCCTCACCCAAATACAAAAACTCTTATCCCAAATAGCACTCACCCTTAACCACGCAAAAACAGAAATCTTACACATCTCTAACAAACCCCCAGCATTGAATATTCAAGACGGACCTTCCAAACAAAGCACGAGCCATCTTGTTACAACTGCAAGAAACCTAGGTGTCACCTTAGACACCCAGTTCAACCTGAAAACATACATCAACACCATTATAAAAGAAGGCTACTTCAAACTACAAGTCCTCAAAAAAATCAAACCACTACAACTCATTCAAGATTATCGATCAGTACTCCAAGCCCTCATATTCTCCAAACTCGACTATTGTAACTCCATCCTCCTTGGGCTCCCAAACTCCACCCTCAAGCCCCTCCAACTACTCCAAAATGCAGTAGCCAGATCCCTCACAAACAGCAAACGCTCCACACACATCACCCCCATACTGAAAGAACTCCACTGGCTCCCCATAACACACAGAATTCAATATAAAGCTCTTACCCTAATGCACAAATCTCTTAACAACGAAAAGACAGACTGGCTAAGGGACACCCTTCAGCCATACACCTCCCAACGAAACCTACAATCCAATAACACTGGACTAATCTCCATCCCATCCAACAAACTAGCCCACCTCGCCTCAACGTGAGAATGAGCAATTTCAATAGCAGGCCCCACACTATGAAACAAACTACCAGCAAATCTCAGAACCGAACCCTCATCACAGAACTTCAAGAAATCACTAAAAACATGGCTATTCCAAAAAGCCTACCCAGCCAACAGTTAACCCCATGTCATCCCCAACTACCAATACCAAACAGAATTTTAACCCCGCACATATCCCACAATGAGAACTCTCAATAGCCAAATCAAACATTAGCTGTTATATTATATATATATATATATATATATATATATATATATCGTACGATATTTTCAAAATCGTCAGAAATCGGGGGCTCTCCCAAAACAAAAGGAAAACCCCATGATATTGTTCGTGGGGTTTCTCTTATCGTTTTGGGGGAGGGCGGAAAAAACGGCACACAAAAATAACCCCTAAACCCACCCCGACCCTTTAAAACGAATCCCTTAGCTTCCCCCACCCTCCCGACCCCCCAAAAAACTTTTTACATGTACCTGGTGGTCCAGTGGGGGTCCTGGGAGTGATCTCCCGCTCCCGGGCCGTCGGCTGCCACTAATCAAAATGGCGCCGATGGCCTACCCTGTCACATGGTAAGGGCAAAGGCCATCGGCGCCATTTTTATTAGTGGCAGCCGATGTCCTGAGAGCGGGAGATCGCTCCCGGGACCCCCACTGGACCACCAGGTACCTGAAAAATGTTTTTGGGGGGGTTGGGAGGGTGGGGGAAGCTAAGGGATTAGTTTTAAAGGGTCGGGTGGGTTTTTTGTTTATTGGCTTGGGCGCAGCCGATAAACAAAACCGCGATCGAGCCGGACGAAAAAAAACCCCACGATGTGAATCGGAACCAGAATCCGAACCGATTCCTGTTCCGATTCACATCTCTATTCTTTATCAGTACCACAGAGGGAAGAGGGAAAGGAAACTATTGGTGGCTTGTCTACAGGCAGGGAAGCTTTAGCCATATAGGTAGCTCACAATAGTCTATCAGTTCATTTTATTCTGGGGTTTATGTTAGTAAGACTTTCTGTGACTGCAAGCATTTCCACAAGTCTGAAGATTGTTGTGGGGGTTGCAGAGGAGGTAACATAAATGCATTGGTCCCCGGGCGCTAGAGACCCTCAGTACACCTCTGATATAAACACACAGGGTGCTATTTTGTTTTTCATTATGTGTGTTACGAGCGCGCGCGGGCGCGGTCGTCTCGGGCGGGTGGTGAGCCCTTGGGCCACGGCAGGACCCCAGGAGGAGCCCAAGGCCACACCGTGGGAGGTGAGCTGAGCAGGCATGGTGAGCGAGGCAGGCAGGAACAGAAGCAGGGAGTCCGACCCTCAGCCGGACCTGCATGCCCATGGTAGCCAACACGGGGAAGTTGACTAATGAACGGTCCTCCGACTGTTCCCGGCCCTTTCGGACCTGCCGCAGGGAACGGCAATGGGCAGCAGGCCGGACAGAGGCGAGGCAGACAGAGTTCTTAAACAGAAGACATCAGACGCGGCAGAAGCAGGCTGAAGCAAGACGGAGACATCAGGACAAGGGCTGAAGCGAGACACAGGAAAGGTCCAGGCGAGCAGGAACTCCGATGCTGGGATACTCACATCCGAAGCCCCCTCGGCTGGCAGAAACTCAAGAGCCCGTGGGACGAATCCCTCCTGTTGGCCACTCCAGGGCCCAACAGGACAGAAGGCTCAGGAACCAGGTCAAGGCAGAGACAGGAAGACATCCAGACAAGGGCTGAAGCAGACACTGTAGACAAGGCTGGACAGAAACATTGCACTGTCCATCAGGGCGCCCTACTCAGCCCACCCGTGGGACTGAGTCGCGGACCACCCTGTCCCAGACGCGCCCTACACAGCCCAGGAAGGCTGGTCACGGACCACGCTGAGAAGGAGGGTGCGGGGAAGACCCAGGCGAACAGGAACTCCGATGCTGGGATACTCACATCCGAAGCACCCTCGGCTGGCAGAAACAGGAGCAGACATCAGGCAAAGACACTGGACTAGGAACCATGGAAGACCTGGATCAGCACGGTTACAGCCAACTGTAAGGCCTGATCCGCAGGCCCTTTGCAAGTGAACAGGCAGTCCTTAAATACTGGAGGCAGAAGGCAACTCCCTGGGAGGAGCTTGCCAGGACCGCCCACCGCTGGTCCTATAAGTCAGGTGGAGAGCTGTGGGCCAGCCCCTAGGAGAAGGGCGTCGCCAAACAGGAAGTCCAAACGCTGAGGCTTGCAAGCCACAGGCACAGCTAGGCCTCTCAGGCCCTGGAGCTGTGTCTGCTAGGCCTCCTGTCCTGTGGTGCTGTTTCTCTTGGGCCTCCAGTCCTGTAGTGCTGTCTCTCTTGGGCCTCCAGCCCTGTGACTTTGGGTCTCCTGGGCTTCCAGCCCTGCTGCTCCTCCTGAGCCCTGCTGCTGCTGCTGCCTGCTGGTTCCAGCTACTGCTGCTTCCTGCTTCCAGCCTCCTGCTTGCTTTTTCGGCCACGTGTGTCCTAGTGGCCTCTTGTTTTGTCACCCCTCCTACCTTCCCTTCCTTTGTCCCATGCTGGTAGTCTCCGGCGCCCTCGCAAGGGGGCGCTGGGGTGCAATGGATTCTCCTTCCCTTTTTTTTAGTTGTCTGTTTCTCCCTGTTTCTTTAGGGGGCGGGGCGGCCTTTGGCCGCCCCCGCCTCCTCCCCACCCACAATAGATGAGGCTTGCAAGCCACAGGCATGCCTCAGGAGCAGCTAGGCCTCTCAGGCCCTGGAGCAAGTCCTGGATGATGCGCAGGCGAGGCCCTGGCTTCAGAGCGGCCTCCAGAGGAAGGTAAGAGACCTCCTGTAGCGCAGCAGCAGGGGGGATCGCAACAATGTGTCCTGTCTGTCTGTCCTGACCTGATTTCATGTTCCAAGGAGTAGGGATTGTCCTTTATGTGACTCTGTACAGCACTGCACATTTTGTATGTGCAGTGCTGATCATGATGATGATAACAACAATCATTTTAAAAACTAAGTAAAACTAAAGCTTTTTTAATTGCCAAAGTTATGTCTTTATAATCAGTCGTTTACATGTTTAGGGGCTGAATCACTAAAGTTTGCAGGCACTTATGTGGGCATAAACATCTGCACAGTTGAATATGGCTATTACATTTGACACTTTCATGTCAAAATGATCTGCATCCACATTTCTTACCAAGAAATGAGTTAGGCAAACAAGCAATTCTACATGCCATGCAAATTAATGTTGAATTCACCAAAGCACACAATCCTGCACAACCACTTATGCAAAGCTTATATATATAGATATTTGTTATTAGATATTTGCTTTTTGGAAAAAATCTTAAGGGGAGCCACTTAACCTCTACTTTGGGGATTAGTGGAGATGTACATTGTGGTAGAGGTTTATTAAGATGTTTTGAGTGAACCACCTGGAGGAGTTTACCCTGGTTCAGTATAAATGGGTATACTTTGGCTGAGATTGAGATTGCTTTGGAGGAACCTTTGGCAAGGAGCTGAAGTGAAGATAGGGTGGGGGATTCTCTCTTTCCTTCCCTGAAGTCAACTGGCAAGTGTCCAGCAAGGCCATAGATCCAGGATTGAAATACTAGACTTCAGTCCCAAGCAGTGCCATTCAGCCACCAAAGAGGAATCATGAGCTATCAATTTACTTGGCAATTAGCTCCCTTATGAGAGAGAAACACTATATAAAGATTCTTAAAACTGAATACTATCTCTTTTGAAGAAGGAAGACTAATCCTTTAGTCACTATGGTAGAGGAGAGGAAGAAGAAAAAGGTGATGCTATTTGGAAAGGGGAATCATTAGAGGAAGTGTGTTTTGTTGTTGTTGATATTGCCAATTCTCTGCTAGGTGAATCTATAAACCCTGATTAATGAGAAATTACTACTTACCTGATAATTTCCTTTTCTTTAGGACAGTCAGATGAATACAGAACAAATGGGTTTATGCTCCCTTACCAGCAGATGGAGACAGAGCAAACTGATGTTACACTATATAACCCCCTTTTTAGTGACACCAGCCTGCCAGTATTCTCTTCAACAGCAACTGTGGACAGACTAGCAAAACATTTGATTAAAAACAAATAATCATTTCAATACTCAGCCAACAGTCAACACTGAGCTCAGTCAAGAATATTAAAATGCTGGTCTAGGGACTAAACTAATACTTACCAGTAATCCCTGTAACCACAGAGGAGGACTATAATACAATCATTTGGCAGCCAAGGGAGGGAAGATGGATTCATCTAAGTTTCCTAAAAAAAAGGAAATTATCAGGTAAGTAATAAATTCTCATTTTTTAGCGCCCAGGAAGATGAACCCAGAACAAGTGGGATGTACCCAAGCTACTCCTTCATAGGGTGGGAGGCTGCCCGCGGCCCAGTCAAAATCTCATGTGCAAAGGCTGCATCCTCCTGGGCCTGCACATCCAGATGATAAAGGTGTGTAAAGAGGACCACGTTGCAGCTTGGCAAGTGTCGATGGGAGACAACAATCTAACTTCTGCCCATGACACTGCCTAAGCCCTAGTGGAATGAAGCCTAACCTGCCTAGGTAATGGTTTCCGGGCATCCACATATGCAGCCGTGACTACCTCCTCAATCCAGCAAGCTACTGTAGCTCATGAGGCTGGCTCTCCCTGTCTAATACTGATGTGAAGGACAAACAGACAGTCCGACTTCTGCAAGGGTTCAGTAACCTTGAGATATCTGACAATATGCCTCCTGACATCCAAGGGTCGCAACAAATGATACACTTCTACATCTCACTCTGTGTCTAAAGAAGGCAGGGAGATAGACTGATTCAAGTGAAACTCAGTGACCACCTTCATTAAAAAGGAGGGAACAGTACGCAGCTGTACTTCTCCTGGAGTCACCTGGAGAAATGGTTCCTGGCAAAGCAAGGCCTGCATCTCTGAAACCCTATGCACAGAACAAATGGCCACCAGAAATACCATCTTCAAGGTCAACAACCTGTTGTGTTTGTGGCATTGTGGACTCTTGGTTGCAATGGAGATGACTCCGCCCACAGGGAGGGGCCCCGTGGGAAACCACTGCGATAGGCTGAACTCAGATAGCAGATACAGTATGGATAGAGTCTTTATTGTACTGCTGTAGATAGATGGTGAAAGCAGGACGGTAAGGCACTGATCCATGAAGTGCCAGTACGTTCAACAGGCTCAGAAGTATAGTCTCACCCAGATGTTCACGATAGGCAGGAGTCTGTAGTGCGGGTAACGCCTTGGCTGGTGGGTGGAGTTGGAGCGCCGGATCGTAGAGGTACTCACAGAATGAAGGCGTCCTCCTGGTGGTAGAATGGTGGGACCGAAGGTCTGTGGTGCAGGATATAAAGGCAGATAGGCCCTCGAGGAGCGAGTACCCAGTAGTCCAATATCCTGAAATGTAGAAGAGAGAGAAAGACCCCCGAGGAGCAGTTGTCTTAGTTAGTGAGGGCCCCGAAGGGTAGTTGGAAGCAAGAGACCCTCAAGGAGCGGGTGGCTAGAGCTTCTTACAGGAGCAAGGCCCTTGGAGTGAAAGCGGCATCTAAGCATGCAGCTTAGAGTGGTCAGAGTAGCTAAACCATAGCCTTTGCTAACTCATTTCATTTCATTTCATTTTCATTTATTAAAATTTATTAATCGCCTAACACTTAAAAAGGCCTAGGCGATATACAAAAGTACATACATATTACAACATAAAACCATACATTGCAGACAAGTGTTAGTTTCACAGAAACCAAAACAACAGTACTAGATATTATTAGTACATATAATGTTGTAAACATCTCTACAGTTCTATAACTAAAATCTCAAGCATAACATATCATTTTTATTACAAAAGGCAGAATAGTGATGTCCATCCCACTTATTTACCATTAAATGCAAAATGAAGCAGGTGTTCCTTCAAAGCTGTTTTAAACTTTCTAATTTCATCGAGAGATCTAAGATCAAAAGGAAGGAGATTCCATACAGTAGGTGCCACTATAGAAAAAGAGGTCTCTCGGAGTCACGTGATGTGGTGATCTGGGATAGACGTGTCTGCCCCAGCTCCAGGTGACCACCTCGAGATCCATATCAAATCTACGGCATCCGCAGCTTTTAAGGCTCCTCCGAACATCTGAGTCGTCTGCCTATGAATATCGATCGGTACATGAGCAAATCGCCGGCCGCCATGCCTCCCAAGTTGGTGAAAAAAGACAAAGAAAAAGCTAAGCTGGGAGAGGACAAAATGGCCGCCGTAGGGGAAAAACCGAACGCAGGCCTAGCAGATGAAGAAGCAATATTGGCTTTAACCAACGCGGTAACTGCGGCCCTGGCTCATAAATTGGACAAGATCTCTGAACAATTGTCTACGCTACAATCTGCGCTGGCAGAACTTCCTCCCCGAGTGGAAACGTTAGAGCTCCGAGTGGGAGTTGTTGAAGACGAAGCGTTAGCCACGGTGGGTAAAATTCTCAAAATGGAGAAACAGATCCAGACACAAGAAGATCGCATTGAGGACATGGAAAACCGTTCGAGGCGAAATAATTTACGCTTCATTGGGATCCCAGAATCTATACCGGATTTGGATCTAGCAGATCAACTTACCCAGTGGCTTCCATCAGCGCTTAGCATCCCGGAGCAGCTGGCTTCATTAAAAATAGAGCGGGCTCATCGCCTGGGAAATAAGGCTGGCCCGAATCAACGCGCTCGAGTGGTGATAGCCCGTATTTTGGACTTTGCGGACCGGCAGAAGATTTGGCAAGCGTCCAGGAAGATCTCACCTCTTAAATTTCAAAATGAGCCAGTTCGCATATTTCAAGATTTTTCGGCGAGGGTTGCGGCGAAGAGAAAGGAATTTGGCCCTGTATGCTCGCAGCTTGCGGTTAAACAAGTGCGGTTCGCCCTACAGTACCCTGCAAAATTACGCATTTGTCACGCAGGGCAAACGCAGGCCTTTGAATCTGTTCCCGAAGCACAAAAGTATCTTCAGTCAGCTCACCTCCTGACCCGAGAAGACGCCGGAGCGACAGCTTCGTCTTGAGATATAACAGATGCCGATTTTTAGGCGATATGTGCTGATGCTTGCAGGTTATTGTGTTAAATCGCTGGCATGGATCGGATTCATTTAAATTTGCAAAGGAGTTCTAAGTTTAAGTTTGTTCCCCTGGCGCGTTTCCGGGGTGCACTGCCCCGGTTATTCAGGATGCGGAGACTCTGATGCAGTGGCAATTTCCTTTCCTGTCTTTTTTCTTCAATGCAACTCCGATGATTGCATCGGGACTCATTTTCTACGTTACTTTGCTAACTTTCTTTTTGGTACTTTGGGCCAACTGTCTAAAGGGGAAATTACCTTATCGATAAGTTTGAATTGATTGCGGATTTTGACTTTAGCTGCTTTATGATTTAGAGGTGGTCACCTGAACACACGGTTTGGCTCCTACTCTCTTTATTGAGAGCGTGCAAAGATGGGGAATGAATGGTGGGGGGGGGGGGGGGGGGGGGGATGGGCGCGGGGAGGGTGGGAGGGGGGAAAGGGAGCTCAGGGGAAAGTTCTGTCCAAACGGCAGCGGGTGCAGGGGATACTGTTTTGTAAATTTTGGGTTCATGACTTGTTCCTTTACTTTGTTTTCATGTTCTGGAGATGGGTTCCAATGGGTAGCTCTGATTTTACTGTATTGTCTGAATTTAAGTGTATAACATGTTTTCCTATGCCTTATTTTCATGATCTAATGCCATGGCACCTAAGGTGAATTATCTGAGCTGGAATGTTGCGGGTTTGGGCACCCCGGTCAAAAGGGAGAAGGTCTTAGCTAGATGTCACAAGGATAAGGGGGATGTCATTTTCTTACAGGAGACACATATGACAGACAGTGAACACAATAAGCTGAAAAATAAAAAGGGGTATACACAAGTTTTCTTTTCTTCAGGGACCAGCAAACGAAATGGTGTTGCCATATTGATTAAAGGTTCTGTTCCTTTTCAACTGGAAACGCAATGGTCAGATACAGAGGGACGGTATATAATTATTAAGGGTGTTTTATATGGTGCCCCTATTTTATTGGCATCCATTTATGGCCCCAACAAGTATGATCATGGGTTTTTTGCTCAGTTGGTAGCCCGGGTTTCAGAGGCGGGTTCGGCTTCTGTTATCCTAGCGGGGGACTTCAATTGTTTGGCGGACCCCCTTTGGGATAAGTGTTCAACCAGTCCTGCGTCTCCTTTAGGCAAGGGAAAGGGTATTTCCTTTTTATGTCGTACTTTACAGCTTGTTGATGTATGGCGGGCACTCCATCCGTCTGAAAGGGATTATACCCATTATGCTAGGGCCCACCCGACTAAATCTAGAATTGACTACATATTAATCTCGGAGTCCCTGTTCTCTACAGTTGAGACTGCAGCGATCGGGACCTTAGTTATATCGGATCACTGCCCTGTACTCTGCACTCTGGGGGAATCCACTAATGTCCCTTCTTTGTTTCAATGGCGTATGCCGGAATGGCTTGCTACAGACACAGCCTTTAAAGCGTTTCTGATTGGGAAGTGGGAGCAGTATATTGAGTTTAATGGGCAACACATGGAGAATCCAGTCCTTTTCTGGGAAACTGCCAAGGCTGTTCTCCGAGGTGACATTCTTCAATACACCATAAGAAAAAAGAGGCAACAGAATGCTCAAATATTAACTTTGGAGCGGAAGCTGCAATATTACAAGGCTCAGTGGAACAGGGAGAATACTGCTCTTTGGGAAGCCAGATTTAGGCAAACTCAGGTGGTTTTGAATGATTTATTACACCAAAAGGCCACTGGAAATTTATTCTCCTTTAAACATAAATTATTTTTACATGGTAATAAGCCAGGCAAGCTATTATCTCGCTTGTCCAAAACAAAAACCCCTTCTAAATTTATCTCTCACATTAAGAAACCAAATGGCTCTCATGCTGTTACTACGTCGGACATAGGGCTGGTATTTCAAAACTTTTATAAGCATCTGTATGCCTCAGAGCCTCCAAACACCATAAATCAGACTTCCTTTTTCCAGAATTTACAGTTGCCTGTACTTTCTGACTTGCAACGGGACTCTCTTAACAGACCCATAACGTCTTTGGAGATAGCGAAAGTCATATCAGATCTCCACTTACATAAATCACCAGGGCCAGACGGACTGACTTCCTTATTCTACAAATCCCTTAGCGGGCATCTTGTACCGTCCTTGACTACACTCTTTAACCATATGATCTCTAGTGGGGTATTACCTGATACAATGAAAGTGGCAGCTATCACGATACTACGTAAACCTGGGAAAGATCCGGCAGAACCAGGGTCATACCGCCCCATTTCCTTACTCAATCAGGATATTAAGGTATATGCCAAGATTTTAGCGAACAGATTAAAATTTGTGTTACCCGACCTTATCTCCCCAGAACAGACGGGCTTTGTATTTGGTAGACGCCCGGTGGTGAACATTCGTCGCCTATTGATCGCTTTGGAGAGCTGTCATCGCAAGGACTTGGTGGATCCTTTGTTGGTCAGCTTTGACGCTGAAAAAGCGTTTGATCGGGTGGCTTGGCCCTATCTCTTTGCTGCCCTGGAAAAATTTGGCTTCTCGGGGTCGTTTCTTGCAGCGGTTCAATTGTTATACCGGGATCCCAAAGCTTTTATTTGTATTAATGGCTCCACGTCTCCTTTATTCACTTTAGAGCGGGGTACGAGGCAAGGTTGCCCTCTTTCCCCTCTTCTCTACATTTTATCCCTGGAACCTTTAACTCAAAAAATTCGCCAATCTTCCTATATTACAGGTATTAAAACAGGCCCTATTGAACAAAAAATGATGTTGTTTGCGGACGACATGTTAATGGTGCTCTCTAATGCCCGGAAGACTTTACCTTTCTTACTTGAGACAATGCAGACCTTTGGCACTTTCTCAGGACTGAAACTCAATCTCACTAAGTCAGAAGCTCTAGATCTTACAGGCTCTCTTCAGTCCAGTTGGCCAGATTTCCCCTTACTTTGGGCCCAAGACACGATTAAATATCTGGGCATCAAAATACATAAAGACCCTACGTACTGGTACAGATGCAATATTATCCCCCTATGGCGCACTTTCCAATTAAAACTACAGAGTTGGAAACCCTTACCTCTGTCTCTCTCAGGCAGAATAGCCTTGGTAAATATGATTCTGCTCCCCAAACTTCTATACATCTTGCAGATGGTTCCTTTTTATTTGAAAGCAAAAGACATACGTTTCTTATATAAACTTTTGGGTGCTTTTTTCTGGAATGATAAAAGGGCCAGGATTGCCTTTACTACGTTAATCGCACCTAAATCTGAGGGTGGTTTGGGAGCGGCAAATTTAAGATACTACAATATTGCTTGTTTACTGCCTACTTTGCGGGAGTGGCTGGGTTATAGCAGTTCGACAGAAATTTTAAGGTTGGAACAAGCAGCCCACCTTCCGAGGAATCTGGCTTATTTATTACATTCTACTGGGGAGGATCTTCCTCGAAGTACGTCCCAAGGCTTAGTTGTAAGGGGATTGAGGAATTGCTGGAAATTTCTTAGACAGTTCCTGAATCTTGAATGGAAGGTATCGTATTGCTTGCCATTGTTGCATAACCCAGACCTACCAGCGGGAATACCTGTTAAAACTCTGACTAAATTATGTGACAAAGGAATCGTAGATTTGCTCCCATTCATGGATCTACAGACCAATCATGTTCACTCCTTTGCATATTGTTGTGCTAATTTCGGCTTTGATTCCTCTGATTACCTTACCTACTTGCAAATTTGTAGTTACATTCGGCATTCGGTACTATCCTGTAAGAGGGCAATCACCAATGGGCCTTTTCAGAGGTTTATACATATCAGTGGACTTAAAGTGGTGAAGCTTTCCATGTATTATAGATATCTGCATGAGTCTTTTCGTTACGCTATATATGATAGTAGTTCTGCTGCCTGGTCCGATGATTTGGGATCTGAAATTACAACCAAGGCCATGTTACTAAGTGCCCAGGCTGTACAAAAGGCAGTACTTAGTGTGTACATGCGAGAACTACATTTCAGGGTTACCCTCAGGATGTTATTTTGGCCAAGGAGGTTCTTTCCTTGCTGGGATTGCTTATCAGGGGCTGTCCTAAATGTTCACAACTTAATGCCTCTTTGTTACATTGCTTGTGGGACTGTGTGATAATACACAATTTTGGACTAGGATTTCCCAACTTTTTTCAGAGCCCTTTACGGCGAACCTGTGTTTGTTGGGAATTCGTCCGTCGCCTGGGGCTCCGCACGCGCCGAAGACCTTGCTACTTCATAAAAGCCGGCTGACGGCCCTTAATAGAAAGTAACCGAGCCTGACGAATTGGGGGAATCTCTAACATATTAAGTTGAGACGATCTTAAGGTTCGGACCGGATTGTACGTCCGTAATAAGGCATTAAACCAAAACATAAACTCAGGCAGATGTAATTTATAAACTAACATCCCTATTTTAAACACAATACGTTCCTTCACTGATAACCAGTTAAGTCTATAGAGAATTGGTGAAATGTGTTCATAACGTGGAACGTTAGAGACCAGCCTCGCAGCAGAATTCAATAAGAGTTGTACTGATTGAATTATGTATTTCGGCAGACCAATGTATAACCCATTACAATAGTCAATGTGGGGGAAAATAATGGCACGAACAACCATAAGGAAATCCTTGTCATATAGCAGATGCCGTAATCCACATAATAGGCGAAGTTTATAAAAACCTGATCTGATCAACGATTTTATTTGAGGTTTAAATGATAAAGTGGAATCAATCATGATACCCAAGCTCTTGACAGGCTTAGTCAAGAGGAAAGAAGAATCACCTATTGAAACTGTATCCGATGAAGGTATTATCTGAGGTTGGTGAATTAATAGCATAGTGGTCTTAGCAGTATTTAACAATAACTTGTTTTGTTTCAGCCATGTCTTAATGGCATCTAAACAGACAGATAATGAATTTACTGTATCCTGCCATGAATTCCGGACTTTGATATAAAACTGAATATCGTCTGCGTATATCTTAAAACCGTCCACAATAGTAGCTAACAATTTGGTGATAAGTGCAAGATAAATATTAAACAACATTGCCGACAGGGCCGAACCCTGTGGTACCCCTGCTTTTACCTGCTGAGAGTCAGATAGGAAATTGTTGAAACTCGAGGTGGTAGCGGAAGCTAGATATATCCGGAGGTACTGATGCCATGCGGTGGGGCTGCCCCCGAGGTTCCAGCCATAACGTGTATTTGAGCGTAGGAGATGTGCGCGCTCGCGCCCTAGGAGGCCACGGGAGTGAGCATGGCGGACAGGGATACCCAAGCTGGTTTGGAAATGCTGAGACCCTCGGCACCGGAGAAAAAGAGGTAATGTAGAGTGGTCGCAGCCGTCTGCAACTGACAGACGCAACACAACCACAAGGAGAGAGTACACAGCGGTCTAAATGTAAGGCCTGCCAAGAAGTCCAATACCAAATTAATACTCCATAAGGGCACTGGAAACCACAAGGGAGGCCGAAGATGTTTCATGCCTCTCAGAAAATGGGCCACATCAGGATTAGCCAACAAGGATCCACTGTTTACCTGACTCCTAAAACAGGAGAGCACTGCTAACTGTACCTTCAAGGAATTGAGAGCCAGCCTTTATGCAAGCCATCCTGCAAAAATTCCAAGATGAGTTGAATCTTGACCAAGGAAGGAAGAGTACCTCAAATCCTCACACCAGGGTTCAAACACTCTCCAGACCTGCACATAGGCCAAGGAAGTGGAGAACATTCTCACTCTTAGTAAGGTGGAAATCACTGCTGCAGAATAGCCATGTTTCAGCAAGTGACCTCTTTCAAGGGCCAAACTATAAGACAAAATTGATTCAGATCCTTGTGAAGAACAGGTCCCTGCCACAACAGGTCCATGCACTGGAAGTCGAGGAGGCAAGTCCACCAGGAGCCTCTGCAGATTTGCGTACCAGATCTCTTGGGCCAATCCAGAGTGACCAAGAGCACCATCCCTCTGTGGTGCTCAATCCTTTGAATCAATCTGCCCAACATGGGCCATGAAGGAAAGGTATACAGCAACTTGCCTTCCGGCCACTCCTGCACTAGGGCATTAATAACGGAAGACTCCAGTGATCCCGAATCAGTTTAAACACCTCGTCTGACAAAACCAATTCTCCTGAGTCCAGATTCTCCTGGCTGAGAAAGTCTGCTCTTATGTTGTCTTTGCTTGCGATGTGCGAGGCTGAGATCAAATGGAGAGGCACTTCTGCCCATTTCATAAGTTGATCTATTTCCTACAACACTTATTTGCTCTTGTACCTCCCTGCCAATTGATGTAAGCCACCTTCATAGCATTGTCCAACATTATGCAGACTGAATGACCTTGCAGTCTGTGACTGAACTGTAAACATGCCAACCAGACTGCTGTGGCTTCCAGGTGACTGATGGTCCAGAGAGAATCCTCTGCATTCCAGTGGCCTTGCCTGTCAGCTCCTGACAGTGAGCTCCCTAACCAAGGAGACTCACATCTGTCATCAGCACTAGCCAATCCGGAGGGATCAGGGAAACTCCCTTCCTTAGATGTTCTGCCTACAGCCACTACTGCAGTTGGGAGGAAACTTCCATCAGCAGGTGAAGTCGAATTGAATAATCCTGAGTGCAGGTTCCACCGAGACAGCAGGGCACGCTGAAGAGGATGCTTGGCTCTCTTCCATGGTAACACTTCCAGGGTCACTGTCATTAAGCCAAGTACCTGCAGGTAAGACCATACGATCGGGCGCAGAGTGACGGTCTCCAGCTGCAGAGGAAGAGGGCATTTACTGCCACTGCTGTGCTCAGCTTCTTGTATCCATTGCCTTTCAGCTGCACAAGTAGCTAAGTCCATGCCAGCTGAAACACCAGCTACCAGACCAAGGCACACCTCTGAGGGACCACGGAAATCACCTCAGGAATTCTCAACTGGGGAGGGACCTTATGGTATCACCGCAAGAGAGCAAGGCAAATCCTTTCTTTTCTCCTTAATTCTCCTATTTTTTTCTCAAATCGAGCAATTCTCACTGCTAGTTCCACCATCTGCTAGAGACAGAGAATACTGGCAGGCTGATATCACTAGAGGGGTTTATATACTGTGAGTTCAGTTTGCTACATCTCCATCTACTGGTAGGGGAGCATAAACCCACTTGCTCTGGATTCATCTGACCGGACACTAAGAAATCAGCACTTTTTTTCTTTGACTGCTGGAACACCAGGACAGAAACTAAAAGGTTTTCTTGTTCAAAGATACCTTTCAATGAGACCCTTCTTAATCCTAAGAAATGGGTTTATAAAAGTCAGTCAATAAAGGATGTTGCAGCACAGTCTTTCTGTTGTTTTCCCCAACCAGCATGAGAAAAGCAGCCTTTTCTTCAGGGCTAGGTCCATTATACCATCTGCTTGATCATTTGTTTTATGGATTTGAACCCAGAGGGGCTGGTGCTCAGCTTCTAAACAGATCCATCAAAACCTCCATCATTTTATGTGTCACAAAAGGGGATTACACTCAGGGGCAGATTGCAGGAAAATATCAACCCGGGGGATTTTTTCAAAATTGGCCTATGGGGTATCTGATGCCCTCATGCACTTTCCCTGCAGCACATGTCAACAGCTCCCTAAAGCACGCCAAGTCAACCCTGGAACCCAGCAGAACTGAGCCATACTATCTCCAAAATAAAATTCTTTTCTAAATAACTAAGAAGTTGAACATATTCTAGACCAGGGGTGATCAGAGCTGCAGCCCCCGTTCCATCCATGCAAATTGGTTGGGACTTCTACACATCTGCTTTTATCTCTTATAGAGATTTATCTTGGATTCCCATCTGGCTCTTGAACCAATTGCAAGAATGATACTGCCAGCCAGTGTCAGATATACACATGCTCAGTCACAAACAGATTTTTAGATTGCAGAAACTTTATTGGCACATATACACTGACATCCACAAAGGCAAATACTTTTTCTCAGATACAAAGTCACACCCACAGAGTGGGGTGTGTGTGTCTGTGTCAGAGAGAAATCTACTCACATTAGGGCTGCCAACTTTTCCATAAACCAGGACTAGACATATAAGGATGTGTGTGTGTGTTGGAGGAGAGGGAGAGATGGTACCCTTAATTTGCATAAAGTTTAGGTCCTGCCAGTGAACTGCCTATACAGTGTATCTGTGTATCTGTGTTTGCATTAAAGGGCAATAAGGAACTGATACAGGCAACAATTTCTGTTCCAGCCTCTCAGGGCAATGAAAGGAGCCCCCTGCCACTTAGTTGCTCCCATTTCTTATCATGGATTACTAAGGGGTGATGGGGTATACAAACTTTCTCCTCTGTCTTTCTCTCATACACATTCATTCCCTCTCTCTCTCTTTCTCTCTCTCTCTCTCACACACACTCACACAGGATCTCAGAGGGTCAAAAGGTTGCTGGGAAGGGAGGGAGGAAAGATGGCTGTCAGGTGGGGAAAGCAACTGCCCAGAGGGCTGAGCACCAGTGCTGAATGCCACCATTGTAGTGGAATAAGTGTTCCTTAGCCCCTATGTAGTTGCTGGGTCAACTGGCCAATCATGTCATCCAAGGAGGCATGCCTTCCTTCCCCTATGGCCAGCCATATTACCTGCAATGGCTGGGATACTGGACAGCCCAAGAACAGGCCTGGAGGAAGTCTGAATTCAGGGCAGAGAATACTGAGCAGGAAAAGGGCCAGAAAGGAGGTAGAGGCATGGCAGAGAGGGTGGGGTGGGGGGGTTGGGAGATCGCTGTAGTACAGTATATGTTTGATGTTCAACACCAGGTAAATTTCAAGTTCTTAAGGAGCAAAACATGGGTCCAGAGTGAGACCTGATGGAGGAAGGTACATGGTACAGAGCAACTTCCTGGACAGCCACAGCTGTTGGTTGAACTGTGAGAGAACCTGTGACCCATTCCCTCCTCTCCCTCCAAGTACCCCTTCTATATTTCAACCCTCCCATTCTCTTCATGTGTCAGTCTCCCTTTTCCTACCCTTTTGTCACTGTCCCTTTTGTGTCTGTCTCCTCTATGCATCCTGTACTTCTGTCTGTCACTCCATCTTCTCCATTGTGCCTGTATCTGTCTCAGCAGGCTCACTGCATCCCCTCTCTCAGTTCTTTGCCTAGTACGCTGTGAGGAAGTGGTTAGGACCAAGAGGACCATAGCTACAGACATCTGTGGAACCATTGGGAGCTGAGGGCTGGGCTGTGCCCCACCTCCTCTCCGTATGTTGGCCAATCATAACATGGGAAAGGAGGCAAGGGGCAGGGATACATCACAGCACTCCACAGAGACTCCGACCCTGCCTTGCTCTCCCCCTAACAATGAGGCTGTGGGAGAGAAGAGGATCCACCTTCAAAACCGGACTTTTAGCATCTGGTCAGTACTTTTGACTGGATGCTGAACAGAATGCCTTAAAACCTGGCTGTCCAGTCCAAAACTGGGTGTTGGCAACCCTAAATCTACACATACACACTCCCTCTCACAGACAAAGTGTGTATGGGTGTGTGTCTCTCTCACTCTAACATAGAAACACAAACACTCTTTCAGACATGCTACTGTTGTACAGCTAATTATTAGGGATTGTTACGACCATGGCTGCTATGCAGCCACCTCACCACCAGAGGTCCCCCACGAGCATGCTCTCCTGGCTGGCCCAGTCCTCCCTCTCTGTCTACTCCATATCCCAGACTTCCCTTTATAACCCTGCCTAGCAGTTCCCTTGGTGCTTTGGCATCGAGCTCATCTGGGCTCCCTGCTCTAGCCTCTTCCGCCTACTGTGTGTGGCCTATGGGCCTTCTGTCTGCTGTTTGTGGCCTACGGGCCTCTGCCTGCTGTCTGTGGCCTACGGGCCTCTGCCTGCTGTCTGTGGCCTATGGGCTTTCTGCCTACTGTGTGTGTGTGGCATACGGGCCTTCAGCCTGCTGTGTGTAGCCTTAGGGCCTTCTGCCTTGCATTACTGAGTGTGTGTGGCCTTCGGGCCTTTTGCCTTGCATTACTGTGTGTGTGTGTGTGGCCTTCGGGCCTTCTGCCTTCCCTTGCTGTGTGTGTGTGGCCTACGGGCCTTCAGCCTGCTGTGTGTAGCTTTAGGGTCTTCAGCCTTGCATTAATGTGTATGTGTGGCTTTCGGGCTGTCTGCCTTCTCTTGCTGTGTGTGTATGGCCTTCAGGCCTTCTGCCTCGCATTACTGTGTGTGTGTGGTCTTCGGGCCGTCTGGCTTCCCTTGCTGTGTGTGTATGGCCTTCGGGCCTTCTGCCCTGCCTTGCTGTGTGTGTGTGGCCTTCGGGCCTTTTGCTTTGCTCTGCTGCCTTCAGGCTTATGTGTTTCATGTTCACTGTTAGTGCTGTCCTGGTTTGTCTGTTCAGTTCTTTGTCAGTCTTGTTTCCCCAGTTCAGTCACTTATACCTCCAGCCATTATCACTCTTACCTGCACGCTTCCTGAATTCATCCTTACCAGCACCCAGTTCCAGTTTTCTGTACACCTTTACCTGCATTCACTTTCACACATACCTCCATGCAGTTTCAGTATTCAAGTTCACCCTTACCTACATGCATCTGGTATCAGATATCTCCAGCCAGTGTTAGACTTCATCTGCCTATTCCACCCTCCCACTTGCCCATAGGGTTCACCCATTCCTGCCTGCACCAGCCAGCATCTAGACTCTTCTGCAGCCCTGCCTCTCTCCACCCTGAGACACCCCTGTTAGTGGTGTTCACGACTCCTGACCTGAGCCCATTCGTAACAGGGATGAGCAGAAGGAAAAATTGTTTCATTTTGTATTTTCATTTCATGGGGACCCCAATTTGTTTCATTAGTTTCATAGGGAAAAAAAAAATTCGTTTATTAGTTTCATGCATTTCCATTTGCCATTAAAGTCAATGCGGGAAGTATTTGCAGCCTATTTTTGGCTACAGAATTGGGGTTTTCTTATCAATTCGGATGACATTTCTGTGGAGCAATCATCAGAATGAGAAACGAGCTCCAAGGTACTTAGACTGTGGCAAATTGGCACCAAAGTGGCATGAATAGCCTAAGGCACTGTAAAGGGGCAAAGGGGTACCAGGAGTGGCAAGAGGGCTTTAACAGAGATGCAAGCAGCAGTGAGAGTGTCAAAAACACACCACAGCTTCAAAAGAGAGCACCGATAACAAAAAATGACTAGCATCAACACACTGAGGAACCATGATAGTGGCAAGAAAACCACAAGGAGTAGAGTCGTCTGGTGTATGGCAGCAATGCAGAGTGGCAGAAAGTTGATAGGGGCAAGACAGGCTGGCAGAGCGGAGGTAGTCTAGTCTCTGTGGTTTTGATATGGGCAAGACAGGCTGGCAGATCTGAGGTGGTCAGGTTGCTGTGGTGTTGATAGGGCAAAACAGGCTGGCAAAGCAGAGGTAGACTGGTCCCTGTGGTTTTGATATGGGCAAGACAGGCTGGCAGAGCTGAGGTAGTCAGGCTGCTGTGGTGTTGATAGGGGCAAGACAGATTGGCAGAGCTGAGGTAGTCAGGTCGCTGTGGGGTTGATAGGTGCAAGACAGGCTGGCAGAGCTGAGGTAGTCAGGTCACTGTGGTGTTGATAGGGGCAAGACAGGCTGGCAGAGCTTCCATGTTTACTAATGAGGATGTTGGGGATAAACCAGTTTCGTAGATGGTTTCAGGGGTGATGAGTCAGATGAACTGAACGAAATCACTGTGAACCTGGAAGATGTAGTAGGCCAGATTGACAAACTAAAGAATAGCAAATCACCTGACCAGATGGTATGCATCCTAGGGTACAGAAGGAACTAAAAAATGAAATTTCTGTTCTATTAGTTAAAATTTGTAACCTATCATTAAAATCATCCATTGTACCTGAAGACTGGAAGGTGGCCAATATACCCCCAATATTTAAATATTTAAAAAATGCTCCAGGGGCGATCAGGGTAACTATAGACCAGTGAGCCTGACTTCAGTGCCGGGAAAAATAGTGGAAAATATTCTCAAAATCAAAATCATAGAGCATATAGAAAGACATGGTTTAATGGAACACAGTCAACTTGGATTTATCCAAGGAAAGTCTTGCCTAACAAATCTGCTTCATTTTTTTGAAGGGGTTAATAAACATGTGGATAAAGGTGAACCGGTAGATGTAGTGTATTTGGATTTTCAGACGGCATTTGACAAAGTCCCTCATGAGAGGCTTCTAGGAAAACTAAAAAGTCATGGGATAGGAGGCGATGTCCTTTTATGGATTACAAACTGGTTAAAAGACAGGAAACAGAGTAGGATTAAATGGTCAATTTTCTCAGTGGAAAAGGGTAAACAATGGAGTGCCTCAGGGATCTGTACTTGGACAGGTGCTTTTCAATATATATATATAAATGATCTGGAAAGGAATACGACGAGTGAGGTTATCAAATTTGTGGATGATACAAAATTATTCAGAGTAGTTAAATCACAAGCGGATTGTGATACATTACAGGAGGACCTTGCAAGACTGGAAGATTGGGCATCCAAATGTCAGATGAAATTTAATGTGGACAAGTGCAAGGTGTTGCATATAGGGAAAAATAACCTTTGCTGTAGTTACACGATGTTAGGTTCCATATTAGGAGCTACCACCTAGGAAAAAGATCTAGGCATCAGAGTGGATAATACTTTAAAATCGACGGATCAGTGTGCTACAACAGTCAAAAAAGCAAACAGAATGTTAGGAATTATTAGGAAGGAAATGGTTAATAAAACGGAAAATGTCATAATGCCTCTATATCGCTCCATGGTGATACCGGACCTTGAATACTGTGTACAATTCTGGTCGCCACATCTAAAAAAATATATTGCTGTAATGGAGAAGGTACAGAGAAGGGCAACCAAAATGATAAAGGGGATGGAACAGCTCCCCTATGAGGAAAGGCTGAAGAGGTTAGTGCTGTTCAGCTTGAAGAAGAGATGGCTGAGGGGAGATATGATAGAGGTCTTTAAGATCATGAGAGGTCTTGAACGAGTAGATGTGAATCGGTTATTTACACTGTCGAATAATAGAAGGACTAAGGGGCATTCCATGAAGTTAGCAAGTAGCACATTTAAGACTAATCGGAGAAAATTCTTTTTCACTCAACGCACAATAAAGCTCTGGAATTTTTTGCCAGAGGATGTGGTTAGTGCAGTTAGTGTAGCTGGGTTCAAAAAAGGTTTGGATAAGTTCTTGGAGGAGAAGTCCATTAACTGCTATTAATCAAGTTTACTTAGGGAATAGCCACTGCTATTCATTGCATCAGTAGCATGGGATCTTCTTAGTGTTTGGGTAATTGCCAGGTTCTTGTGGCCTGGTTTGGCCTCTGTTGGAAATAGGATGCTGGGCTTGATGGACCCTTGGTGTGACCCAGCATGGCAATTTCTTATGTTCTTATGTAGTCAGGTCGCTGTGGTGTTGATGGGGCAAGACAGGCTGGCAGAGCTGAGGTAGTCAGGTCGCTGTGGTGTTGATGGGGGCAAGACAGGCTGGCAGAGCTGAGGTAGTCAGGTCGCTGTGGGGTTGATAGGGGAAAGACAAGGAGGCAAGACAAGATGAGGCTCAGCCCGGGGACATGTTAGGCCGGTAGTAGTGGTCCCTGGCGCACCGGGACCAGGTCTTCTCGGAGTCGAGTTGTTTGTGAATGCAGCCGAAAGTGGGTGGTAATCTCCATCTAAGGCTAAATACCGGCACGAGACCAATAGTCAACAAGTAGTTCAATAAAAAAAGAGCCTGGCAGGCACAGCAGCAAAAAAGAACAAATATCTTTTTCAGCAATAGAAAATTAATTGTACCAAACTAGCAACAGTAATTGAATAAAGATTTGAGACACTCTGAGAGAGCTCAAACAGCAAACAAACTTCTCAGATAGAACCCAAGAAAAAAGTGCACTGTGGTATACTTGCTTAAGGTAGAAATACAGCAGGAAAAGCATCACAGAATACTGAGAGCAGTGACTGGCTGAATTAGAAAAATGATTTGAGTTCAAGAGGGCATAAAATCGTTAAGGGTTTGGTCTGACCGGGGGGAGGATCCCTCACGGGCGGGGAAAGCCTCCCATATGGCCCCAGCCCCCGCAGGGCACATTTCCTCCACGGCGGTGCGCCGCAACCAGCTCTGGCTCGGCTGAAAAGGCCTCAGGTGGGGGCAGGGGGCTCACTGCTCTGGAGGAGTATGTTATAGCCCCCCCCCCCCGGCAGCAGCGCCCTCCTCTGGAACCCCACTCCCCCTCGCGAGGGGAGCGGGGTGAAGGGGGATGGAGCCCCCTGCATGCGGCACGACTGTCAACCGGGGTATACTATCCACCCAACCCATCTTGAAACACGGACCAAGGAGTCTAACTCACGTGCTAGGACATGAAAGATGATGAACTATGCATGGGTGGGGTGGAGCACGGCTGGTGCGGATCTTGGTGGTAGCAGCAAATATTCAAACAAGAGCACCGGGGAGAGCTCTCTTTTCTTTGTGAAGGACAGGGCACCCTGGAATGGGTTGGCCCCGAGAGTGGGACAAGAGCCTCGGAAAGTGTTGCGACGTGGAGGAGGTTTCCATGTGAACAGCGGTTCAACGTGGGTCAACGGGTACTAAGAGATAGGCGACACCCGGGGAGAGTTCCTTTCCTTTGTGCAGGAAAGGGCTCCCTGGAATGGGTTCACCCCTAGAGTGGGACCCGAGCCTGGGCAAGTGTGGTGAAGTGGAGGAGGTTTCCATGTGAACAGCGGTTCAACATGGGTCAGCGGGTGTTAAGAGATAGGTAACACCTGGGGAGAGTTCCCTTTCCTTTGTGCAGGAAAGGGCTCCCTGGAATCGGTTCACTCCTAGAGTGAGGCCCGAGCCTGGGGAAGTGTGGTGAAGTGGAGAAGGTTTCCATGTGAACAGCGGTTCAACATGGGTGAGCGGGTGTTAAGAGATAGGTGACACCTGGGGAGATTTCCCTTTCCTTTGTGCAGGAAAGGGCTCCCTGGAATGGGTTCACCCCGAAAGAGTGGTGGTTCCGTTGGAGTCTAGTGAGTTCTCACTGGTCTTTTAAAATCTGGTGGACGTAGCAGATATACAAACGAGAAATTTGAAGGCTGAGGCGGAGGAGGGTTCCATGTGAACAGCGGTTCAACATGGGTCAATGGGTACTAAGAGATAGGCGAGCCCCGGAAAGAACGCGTCAAAGGGAGCCAGTGCGACCTCCTTTTGCAGGAGCTCAGATTCCTATGAACAGTCATGTTCGTGTTAAATGAGAAACTGAAAATCTTCAATTAACAACGCCAGCATTGAAACGCATTGAAACGCACAGCCATATTAAATGTACTAACATTTGATACGCAATGGCATGCACTACGCACTTACATACTGACATTCAGTGAAACGCACTACCATTTTGTGATAATATTTTGTATTGTATTAATACGATTGCTGCTATAAAATGTCTATCATATCATGTCTGTTAAATGACGTGTGTAGTGGTCTGATTGTAAGCTACACCTACTTGAAAGAATGTATAAAAGTCCACTCCTCAAGGGGAGTGGCATGCAGTTGTTCTAAGCCTTTGTCTTAGCTGCATCTTGCTGGCAATAAAAGTCTATTCTATACGGATCAGTTGTCTGGACCTTCTTCCTGACTAAATTAAGACAGTTACATTGGCGAGCCAGCCAGGAGGTGCTGGGGACGCTATATTAGCCCCCCAGTTGGTCCGGTAGTTTGGTGGCGGAGTGATCCCCCAGACTTACCTGGTGAGTGGCCACCGCTGAGTTCAGTGATCAGGTTTCTGAGGGGACCATTCCACGGAAATCTTCTGAGACCTCTGGGCTGGTGATCCGGAAAGAAGGCTTTCTCGACGATCGGAGTCTGGGAACTTTGCAGGCGAGTATTGGGAATTTTAGTCCGATCCACTACGGATCGAAGGGGGCTCTGATCAAGCCCCGCCAAGTGGCCGAGTAAGAACTAGGTTCTGAAACCCCACAGCGGCTTGGGAGGAATAGGTTTCTTGTTGTGTGAAAGAGAGTGAATGGTCTCGCAGTTCTAGGCCGGGCGACCGCGTTCTAGTCGAGGCGATTGTGACCCTATTGTGTCTGGCGGATACGGACCCCTTACCTGTCCACTTTCCCTTCCCTCCTTTGTCTGTATTTCTATTCTAAAATGGGAGGGGGAGGTTCTACTCCATTAAAAACCATGACGGATTTTGCTGTTCTTCTCTCTTTGACGGCATGTAATATACCTTTGTAATTAAAGGAGCAGCCTCTAAGGGAACTTTCAGTATCACATTTAAATATTTTTTAAACAATTCTTGCGGCATTATATGAGAAATCACAGGGAAATTTAATACTCTGATATTTGTACTCCTGATCGTATTCTCCATATTTTCTATTTTTTTATCGATCACTGTCTCTCTTTGAATTGAGTGATATTGGAAACTTTCCAGTTTTTTAACTTTCTCTTCAATAACTTGAATTTTTTGTTCTTGCTGGTCAGCTCTCTTTTCATTTTCAATGCTGCGTTTATGTGAATCCACACACATCTTAGATAAATTGATAACAGCATTCTCAACGGCAGCTAAAGCGTCCCATATAGAGTCCATCGTTATCACTTCAGGCCTTACTAGGAAGGAGGTTAAATGTCGAGACTCACCAACATTAGCGGCTCCAGTAACAGTCTCTCTTCCTTCAAACAACGTCGGGCCGGGTAACAATGTACCCAGCAATGATGTTCCCTCCGGGTCTCTCTCTTCCTGGGCACCAGGCCCCACGAGGTTCCCCTGCGAGGGAGCCAGCATCATCTCGCGGCTCTCCAGACGCTGTGGTTGGGAGGGAGTCTCGGGTGCGCCGGGACTTAACGAGATTTCATCGGCCTGGGACCTGGACGTACGCTCCGCGTCCCTGTCCACTGCGGCCTGCCGTCCCGTCTCTCTCGGTTGGGGTGTCGAGGTAAAGAAGGCAGGTATTGTAGCCTGAGCTAAATCTCCTGAACCAGGAGTCGCCGTGCTTTCACGAAGCCGTGCTTTCCTCTTAGTGTGAGGCATTTTAAAGCAGTTTTTCAGGCAAAAAAGCTCATTAACGAGGAAAAAGGTTTAAAGCTGCCTTCCCGTCCCTCTCAAGCGGCAGCAAAATGTAGAGCAGCAGCAACGGCAGCAGCAGCAGGCTTCATTGAACATCACTGATATATTGGAACTCTCACATGAGGATATGGTTCAAGAAAGGGGAACCTTGTTTGTATCTTTTGCGTTCTTGTCTGAGAAGAACAATATATTAAAGTTATTCTTTCGAAATAGATCTACAGAATTCTTTGGCCAAAAGGTTTGGCTTTTTCCTGATATCACAAGGTCTACCCAGGAAAGGAGGAAAAAATTTCTGCAAATGAAGGAAGAAGTGATGGCTATTTGTTCTAAATTTTTGCTTCGTTATCCCTGTAAATGCGTAGTCAAGTACAGGGACTCCGTATATGTTTTTTTTGAACCATCACAATTGCGTTTTTTCATAGATTCTCATCAGTTATCTGCGATATAGATAGTGACAGTGGGTGCTAAGTAGTAATGAATCGGTGGGAAATCGGCCTCCTTAATATTTCTTTTTTCTTGTTACTTTGATATGCGCTCTGAAGGTTTCCAACTCCCCCAAAATTACTTAATTACTGTTGATGGTTATTGTTATATTATATTGAGTGTATATTTGCTTAACAGGGGATACCATGTAACCACTTTTTCAATCACAATGATTATTTGTGTATTAGTGTAAAATTTAATAAATTAAAAAATTAAAAAAAAAACCAAAAAAAAAAAAAACCATGACGGAACACTTTAGTGAAGTGTTTGATAAGCATAAATGCACAAAAGCAGGAATGATCCAGCGATGTGCATATAAGTGGCCAAGTTTAGGAGAATCCGTGAACTGGCCTTCGATAGGGACTTTTGATTTTCAGACAGCCACAAAAGTTTAGAATATAGTAATTGTAGAAGGAAATCCAGGATGTCCAGAAGATATACCATATATCGATGCCTGGATTACAGTTATTCTTGATCCACCGTCATTGGCTAAAAAGTTAGTGGAGGGAGCCGCCCTAACAATGATGGCGCAGATACAAAACCCGAAAGACCGGAAATCCTCAAACCGGAAGAGAAAGGAAGAGACGGCCATCTTAGTTATGAAAGAAAATCCCGCTGAGGCGGCGGCCATCTTTGTAGCAAAAGGAAGCAAGGGAAATCAAGTAAAAGTGAAAGTGCAGCCTCCTTTAGTAAAACCTATATTGGCAGATGAACCGGAAGATCAACCTCCACCTTACGTTCCATTATATCCACAATTAACTAATTTGCCGAGTCCTGCATATGAACAAATTGATTCTTTAACAAAGTCTGCACTCAAAATAGAAACTGAAGTGGAATGCGCAATGGAAATAAAGAAAGATATAGAAACATCTTCCGTTTCGGAGCGCACTCGAAATAAAACAAAAAATGCTAGTTTACAGTTACCGATTAGGGAGACTACTACAGTAGTGCCAGTAGTGCCAACAGAAGATAATGACTTTAATACTACACAAACAATAAAGCTATACACATACGTACCTTTTTCATTTGCTGATCTTTTTAATTGGAAACAATATGGTCCTTCATATGCAGAAAAGCCAGAGCAGATGATTGATTTTTTATCTGGACTTTTTACAGCTCATAACCCTAATTGGGCTGACATTCATCATTTAGCTTCTTTTCTTTTTACTACGGAAGAACGGCGACAGATTCAACAAAATATGGAAGAATCAGCAAAAGAAGGAGCCGGATCTGATGGAAACCCAGAGGAAGCAATGAGGGAATTTGCTCCTCTCATAGATCCTTTTTGGGATTATCAGACATCAATAGGACGGGAACGCATAGCTGCTTATCAGAAAGCTTTTCTAGAAGCTTTGAAGAAAGGAAAAAGGAAAGTTATGAATATGAGTAAAATACAAGACGTTGTGCAGAAAAAAGAAGAAACTCCTGGAGACTTTTTAGAGCGTCTGATGGATGCATATCGCAAATATAGTCCTTTTGATCCAGAAGATTTTAAAAATCATTCTATTATAATAATGAGCTTTGTAGGACAGTCATATCCAGATATATGTCGTAAACTTCAAAAGACAGAGGGATTTGAAGGAATGACTATTAGTCAATTAAAAGCAATGCCTGACAGAGTTTATGGAAATCGGGAAATAGAAGAGAAAAAGGAAGATAAAAGAGAAGCTGGTCGTCGAATGAGAGAGAGTGTCAGTCTTCTTGCTGCAGCTTTAGAGGAAACTAATTTTGGCCAAAGAGATCAGAGAAATTATTATCAAGGATATCCTAGAAATAGAGGAAGAGGTAGATCACCTTTCAGAGGACGACTATTCAGAGGAGGATCATTCAGAGGAGGAAGAGCACCTCTAGGACAGAATCAATGTGCATATTGTAAGAAGGAAGGACATTGGAAATCTGATTGTCCAGAGATACCGCAACAAAAGGAAGGATATAAACAACAATCAAAATCACAAGAACCTGAATGGCAATTGGCATTGGATGAGATGTCTGGAGATGATGGTGAACGAGATTCATGACTAGACAAGGAGAATCTTCCACTTGATCCCTTAGTAGAAATAAAAGTGGGAGCAAAGACATTTAGAGGACTATTGGATTCAGGAGCACAACGATCAGTTTTGACTACTGCAATAACTACTCCAACATCTAAAAGTATTTCCATTGTAGGAGCTTCAGGAAAACCACTGGCAGCTCCTATTCTTCAAAATCGACAAATTCGCATTGGAGGACAACTAGTATCTCATCAATTTCTTTATGTTCCAGGATGTCCAGTACCATTAATTGGTCAAGATCTTCTTTGTAAATTAAGAGCAAATCTACAATTTGAACCCACAGGCGAAATTAAAGCTTCCTTTGCTGATACACCAGTCTCTCTAGTTTGCCCTCTTCAAGAAGAATGGAGACTTCATCTTCCCATCATCACTGAAAAAGCAATTGAACATCGATATGAGAAAGAGACACCTCTCAATAAAAAACGAAGACAATTGATGGACAGTGTACCTCAAGTATGGGCTGAAAATAACCCAGGAGGATTAGCTAACGAAGCTATCCCTCTATGGATTGAAATGAAAGAAAATGCTCAGATCATTAATCAATCTCAATACCCCATTCCATACATGGCCAGACAAGGTATACAAATACATCTACAGAGACTATTTGATTTAGGTATCCTTAGACGAATTCAATCTGCTTGGAATACTCCTTTATTACCAGTAAAGAAACCTGGTACCAATGATTACTGACCTGTGCAAGATCTAAGAAAAGTAAATATGCAAGTGGCAGATTTGGTAGCACTTGTGCCAAATCCATACTTAATCTTAGCTCAAGTTTCTTCCAGCTCCAAGTGGTACAGTGTTATTGATCTCAAGGATGCTTTCTTCTCTGTTCCAATAGCTGAAGAATGTCAGAAAATTTTTGCTTTCACTTGGGAAAATGCCCAAACTGGAGAAAAGCAACAGTATACTTGGACTCGCTTACCCCAAGGATTTAAAAATTCACCTACTCTGTTCTCGGAGCAACTGGCTAAGGACCTGAAGATGTACCAGGTCATACATGGACCAGTTGTACAATATGTGGATGATCTCTTGCTATTTAGGGAAACATACCATGAATGTGCCGTATCAACCCTACACTTGTTGAAGACTTTATACTCGAAAGGGTATCGTGCAAGCAAAAAGAAAGCACAGATTTGTGAAGTGGAAGTAGAATATTTGGGCTTTCGTATCAAAGAAGGCACTCGTCGACTTGGAATCTCTCGTACTAGTTCTATAAGAGATCAACCTGTACCCACCTGTAAGAAAGAACTTCGTGCATTTTTGGGAGCTGCAGGATATTGTTGACTTTGGATTGCTAACTATGCAATTATTGCTCAACCATTATATGATAAACTACATGGCAAAGAAGCAGAATCTCAGCCCTTCCAGTGGGAAAAACAAGAATTGACGAATTTACATCAATTAAAAGAAGCCTTGATCTCCCCTCCTGCTCTAGGGTTACCTGATATAACAAAACCATTTCATCTGTTTATAGATGAGAAGAAAGGAATGGCCATTGGGGTATTGACTCAAACTTTTGGATCATGGGAGCGACCTGTTGCATATTTGTCAAAAGGAATGGACAATGTTGCTAAAGGATGGCCTGGTTGTCTTCGAAGCATCGCTGCTGCATGTATATTGATACCTGAAGCTGTTAAATTAACATTTGGACAAACTTTACAAGTAACAACTCCTCGTACTATCCAAGGACTGCTGGAGACTCATGGACCAAAATGGATGACTAATTCACGTCTTGTTAAGTATCAGGCCTTATTATGTGAAACACCTGAAATTCAAATACGAGACAGCAAAAACTTGAACCCGGCTACTCTTATGCCGGCACCTGAACCAGTGATTCATGATTGTGAAGAAGTTATGGCTACAGTACACTCTAGTAGACCAGATTTGAGGGATCAACCTTGGCAAGGAGCTTGGACTTTATACACTGATGGAAGCAGCCAAATCATTAATGGAATACGTGTTGCTGGATATGCTGTAGTTTCTGAGGATGAAATCATTGAAGCTGAATCTCTACCTCCGGGAACATCTGCACAAAAAGCTGAACTAATTGCCCTTACTCGAGCTCTGCAACTGGCAGAAGGAAAAACTGTAAATATCTATACAGACTCTAAATATGCCTTCCTTACAATTCAAGTACATGGAGCCTTATACAAAGAATGAGGATTTCTAACTGCAGAAGGAAAACAATTAACCAATGCATCAGAAGTATATGAATTACTAAATGCAGTCTGGTTACCTCGCAAAGTGGCTGTAATGCATTGTAAAGCATATACAAGGAAATCAAATCCAATTGCTCAAGGAAATCAAAGAGCAGATAAAGCAGCAAAAGAAGTAGCTCGAGAACAATTTCAAACAACAACAACAACAACAACATGCCCTCTTTTACAATTTCCAAATGAAATTCCCATCTATACTACAGAAGAGAATGAATGGGCACAATATGAAAATTTTCATCAGCAGAATGGATGGTGGATTATACAAGATGGTCGAATATGGATACCTGAAACCATTGCTTGGACAATAGTTAAAGAAGCACATGATCATACACATCTTGGTCGTGATTCATTAGCAAAATTATTGGACAAAATATTACATCAATCGGATTACTCAATTAACTAAGAATGCAGCAAACCAATGTGTCACATGTGCCCAGAACAATCCGCGAAATGGACCTGGACCTGCCCCTGCCCCTGGACATATCCTCCGGGGAACCATACCTTTTCAAGTCTGTCAATTGATTTTACTCACATGACTCCATCAAAAGGATACAAAGCCATATTAGTGGCAATCTGCACTTACACTGGATGGATTGAAGCTATACCTACACAAACAGAAATGGCCAAGGAAGTTACCTCTTTACTTCTATGTCAGTTACTACCACGTTATGGACTTCCAAGACAAATAAATTCTGACAATGGACCAGCTTTCACTAGTGAAGTTACACAACAATTAAGCAAAGTTCTGGGCATTAATTGGCATCTACATTGTACTTGGAGACCACAAAGTGAATCAGTTGAGCGAGCTAATAGAACTTTGAAAAGTCAATTAGCTAAATTATGTCAAGAAACAAAAGCCAAATGGCCAGATATTCTACCATTAGCTCTGCTGCACATTCGATGTATTCCAAGAAAATCTGGTCTAACACCGTATGAAATGATGTATGCCAGATCACCACCGCTTCCATCATTTCCTGAATCACTACAAATTCAAGGAGAAATGTTACTCAGCAAACAATTAAAAGGATTACATGATACAGTAATGGCAATTCGTACCTATACATGTGAAACTGAACCACTGATTCTAATTACACCAACTCATAAATTTCACATTGAAGATTCTGTATGGGTAAAAGAATGGGATGAATCTGATTGTCTCAAACCTCGATGGAAAGGACCATATACTATACTGCTAACTACTCCTACTGCTGTCAAAGTCTCTGGTTGTCCATCATGGATTCATTGGACCCGAATTAAACCTGCTTCCGATACCTGGCAGGTTTCCAAGACTGGAGATCAGCAACTAAAATTCAACAGAAATGTTATAAAAAACTGAAGATGATTAACTACAGAATTACTGATAAGATATAGTATCTGAAGAATAAAAATAATGTGTTTATTTCTTTTCCTTCTTTACAGGCATACTAATACATGTCGACTTCATCTCTTTGGAAGTGGGGCATTTGTGCTCTTCTTATCGTCAGTTTAAGTATTATATGCCCATCTGAAAGTTCTTGGAAATGGTTTATATGCACTATCTATATCATCAGTTCTGTT
The DNA here is from genome assembly GCF_901001135.1 of Rhinatrema bivittatum. Lineage (NCBI taxonomy): Eukaryota > Metazoa > Chordata > Amphibia > Gymnophiona > Rhinatrematidae > Rhinatrema > Rhinatrema bivittatum. The sequence goes on along the minus strand of NC_042617.1, from coordinate 219,656,737 downwards.
CTACTATGGATCATCTTTACTATCTTCAAAGAAGTCTTCAATTCCTAATGATAATCATGTGTGCAATAACAGGATCCTTCAACTCTCCATTAAGTCAAAATTGCTCTGAATGTATCAAACAAGTACGCACCTCAACCCAAGATGGATTTCAACTCATTTCTACGATAATACATCAATCATATCCTCCACCATCTTGTATATCGAAACCTGCTTGTTCTCTAAATACTACTCAAGGATATCAATCTTTTCATCGATGTACTTCAAACAACAAAATCATTTGCCATTCTCCAACAACTCCTAGATATTATAATGTCACAATTACAGCAGGTCTTCCGAAAGACCCAAATTCTCACAACACGCCAGTTGGTGAAGGAATACTATACAATATTAATTCTACACAGGTCATGGTAGGAGGACCTACCATTGCCACACTTACCTTTGATTCTTGTGAAGCAATTGATAAACATCCCAAGGCTGTTAAGTGTGGATCAGCTTCTTGGAAAGCAGAATATATATATAACCATAAATATCTTTGTCCATATGATCGAGGACACAATCCTACTAATTGGTTGCCATGTGCAGGAAATACCCAACTAGCTGGATGGAAATTAGTATGCGACTACACAGGAGGAGGATATTCAGGTTGCTCAGGATTAGGTAGATTGAAAAGAGGAACTGGTAACATTATCTTCCTTGACTGGATTATTAGGACTGAAGGATCCCCTTGGCAAGCAACATGGGGATTTGGAATCGATGGAACAGGAGAAGATCCTAAAACTTACATCACAATCACACAACGAAGAGAAAAACAACATCCTATCATGCATCAAACTACAATAGTTGGATATCAATCATTCTTTGATGAAGTATCTCACCTCAATGAAATGCTCAAGAAACATACTATTTCTCATCAAGCAAAGAACATGTTCATAAACTTGGCTGAAAATATAGCCCTTTCTCTAGGAGTAAAGAATTGTTTTGTATGTGGAGGTACAAATATCGGTGAACAATGGCCTTGGGAAGCTAAAGAAATCTTCCAATCTGACTGGAATGCTTTGAATTCTATCATAACATACAATCGGAAGAATAAACCTTATGAATGGGCCCTTCAAACTGATGTCATAGGAAGACAATGTTTATCTCGTGAATACTCCAATTCCTATACTACATCAGTTGGTAACTCACCGTGTACAGGAGTTCTTACAGTTTCAACAAATAATTACAAATGGTGGCAAACTGAGAATCTTACTATACCTACTTCATTCTGGACTGAACCAATCTTAAATGCTACATGGGAAGCAGCTGGAAAATCATCAACACAATTTATAGCCCCAGATGGATATTACTTTGTATGCGGACGAAGAGCTTATGAACAATTACCTTCAAAGTGGTATGGAACTTGTTTCTTAGCATCAATACGCCCTAGTTTCTTTCTTCTGCCACTCACAGTAGGTGAAACGTTAGGTATTCCTATATATATTTCAATGAAACCAAATAAACGTCGGCGAAGAAGTACTAAAGTTCCAATTGGTGATTGGACTGACAAAGATTGGCCACCAGAACGCATTGTACAATATTATGGACCAGCAACATGGGCTGAAGATGGTTCATATGGATATAGAACACCAATCTACATGTTAAATCGTATTATCAGACTTCAAGCAGTACTTGAACTACTTACCAATGATTCAGCAATGGCCCTTAATATCTTAGCCAAACAGAACACTAAATTTATCAATGCTGTGTATCAAAATCGATTAGCACTAGACTATCTTCTAGCTCAGGAAGGCGGAGTATGTGGAAAATTTAATCTCTCTAATTGTTGTTTACAGATTGATGATAAGAGTCAAGTTATCGAAGAAATTACTGATCGCATGGTGCGACTAGCTCATGTTCCTGTACAAATCTGGTCTGGAGCCCTTGATTGGACTTCATCAATGCCTAACAGGATATCTTCCATCCCAGGATTTAAGGAACTACTCATTCCTGTAACACTCTGTTTAATTTCTTGTATTATAATACCTTTATGTCTTCCTCTTTTACTCAGGTACTTACGTACAATGATGGAAACTATAGATGATCGAAGAGCAGCAGCCCAAATTATGATGATGAATCGATATACTTCAATTTCAACACTTCCGTCAGATTCAGAAGATGAAGATGATTCTTTTAACACTAATCCTTAGAATAATTAAGAGTTTACAAGGACCACCATTCTTGTTAGGGTTAAGTCCGGATACAAAGGGGGGGGGTGCTCCTCTAGGGACCCCTCGTCTCAACCCCGGTGAAGTAACCAACAACCTAACAGAATATTAGGGTCCACAAAAGTATTATGTACTACTAATTATTGTTTGCCTTTTCAGCTACCTCATGTGATGATACTTACGCCTTCTAAAGAAGTTGAAGTATCAAAGGGGGGAATGTAGGAGCTCAGATTCCTATGAACAGTCATGTTTGTGTTAAATGAGAAACTGAAAATCTTCAATTAACAACGCCAGCATTGAAACGCATTGAAACGCACAGCCATATTAAATGTACTATCATTTGATACGCAATGGCATGCACTACGCACTTACATACTGACATTCAGTGAAACGCACTACCATTTTGTGATAATATTTTGTATTGTATTAATACGATTGCTGCTATAAAATGTCTATCATATCATGTCTGTTAAATGACGTGTGTAGTGGTCTGATTGTAAGCTACACCTACTTGAAAGAATCTATACAAGTCCACTCCTCAAGGGGAGTGGCATGCAGTTGTTCTAAGCCTTTGTCTTAGCTGCATCTTGCTGGCAATAAAAGTCTATTCTTTACGGATCAGTTGTCTGGACCTTCTTCCTGACTAAATTAAGACAGTTACACTTTTCCTCTCCCACTACGACCTCAGATCAGACATGGCGACCCGCTGAATTGACGGAAGGGCACCACGAGTAAGATGAACTTCTTCCAGCTATTTTTCATTCAGTGGACTACTGCTGCCCTACTGCTCAAGGCGGGGCGAGAAACGAATGGACCTGCGACATTTAGCTGTGGATCACTCGACTCGTGCATCGATAAAGAACGCAGCTTTCAAGGCCTCGATGCCCTTCCCATACAGAATGCGGAAAGGGAGCCGGTGCCTCCTCCTCTTGCTCTTCCACTATGACCTCAGATCATACATGGCGACCCGCTGAAAAAAGCATATTACTCAGTGGAGGAAAAGAAACTAACCAGGGTTCCCTCAGTAACAGTGAGTGAAGAGGGAAGAGCCCTGCGCCGAATCCTCCGCCTATACGGCGGGCGTGGGAAATGTGGCGTACAGAAGACTCTCTCCCTGGTGCCGCTCAGGGGCCCATGTCATACTGATTGAGGCTGGGAATGACCTCTCTCCTAAATGTGGTTCTTGAGGGAACTTTGTAATTTGGAGCTAAGACCTGCAGCAACACTTGAAACCCACATTCTCCACTACCTGCAAGGGCTGGTCATCAAGGGCAATCATTTCCCCAAAGCACAACGGTTGAGGTCAGACACTTGTAATGACTTAAGGGCTGGATGGACAGGCACAGCAGTTGAGGTCAGGCCCTTGTAGTGACGTAAGGGCTAGACAGACAGGCACAGCATTTGGGGTCAGACCCTAGTAGTGATTTAAGGGCTGGAAAGACAGGCACAGCAGTTGAAGGCAGGCCCTTGTAGTGACGTAAGGGCTGGACAGTCAGGCACAGCGTTTGGAGTCAGGACCTTGTAGAGACGAAAGGGCTGGACAGTCAGGCACAGTGTTTCGGGTCAGGCACTTGTAGTGACGAAAGGGCTGGACAGACAAGCACAGCATTTGGGGTCAGGCAATTATAGTGAGGTAAGGGCTAGACAGACCGACACAACGTTTGGGGTCAGGCCCTTGTAGTGATGTAAGGGCTGGACAGTTAGGCACAGCATTTGGGGTCAGGCTCTTGTATTGATGAAAGGGCTGGACAGAGGACACACAGGCACAGCATTTGAGGTCAGGCCATTGTAGTGACTTAAGGGCTGGACAGACAGGCACAGCGGTTGAGGTCAGGCCCTTGTAGTGACTTGAGCGCTGGACAGACAAGCACAGCGTTTGGGGTCAGGCCCTTGTAGTTACATAAGGGCTGGACAGCCGGGCACAGTATTTGAGGTCAGGCACTTGTAGTGACTTAAGGGCTGGAAGGACAGGCACAGCAATTGAGTCAGGTCCTTGTAGTAACTTAAAGGCTGGACACACAGGCACAGCATTTGAGGTCAGGCCCTTGTAATGACATAAGGGCTGGACAGAGAAGCACAGCGTTTGGAGTCAGACCCTTGTAGTGATGTAATGGCTGGACAGTCAGGCACAGTGTTTGGGGTCAGGCCCTTGTTGTGACTTAAGGGCCGGACAGTGGACAGACAGGCACAGCATTTGGGGTCAGGCCCTTGTAGTGACCTAAGGGCTGGACAGTCAAGCACAGCGTTTGGGGTTAGGCCCTTGTAGTGACGTAAGGGCTGGACAGAGGCATAGTGTTTGGAGTCAGGCCCTTGTAGTAACATAAGCGCTGGACAGACAGGCAAAGCGTTTGGAGTAAGGACATTGTAGTGACGTAAGGCCTGGACGGACAGGCACAGCAATTGAGGTCAGGTCCTTGTAGTAACTTAAAGGCTGGACAGACAGGCACAGCGTTTGGGGTCAGGCCCTTGTAGTGACGTAAGGGCTGGACAGTCAGGCACAGTGTTTGGGGTCAAACCCTTGTAGTGACGTAAGGGCTGGACAATCAGGCACAGTGTTTGGGGTCAAGCCCTTAGTGACAAAAGGGCTGGACAGTGGACTGACAGGCACAGCGTTTAGGGTCAGGCCCTTCTAGTGACTTAACGGCTGGACAGACAGGCACAGCGGTTAAAGTCAGGCCCTTGTAATGACATAAGGGCTAGACAGCCAGGTACAGTGTTTGGAGTCAGGTCCTTCTAGTGACTTAAGGGCTGGATAGTCAGGCACAGTGTTTGAGGTCAGGCCATTGTAGTGACCTAAGGGCTGGACAGACAGGCACAGCGGCTAAAGTCAGGCCCTTGATGTGACATAGCGGCTGGACAGACAGGCACAGCATTTGGAGTCAGGCACTTGTAGTGATGTAACACTGGACAGTCAGGCTCAGCGGTTGAGATCAGGCCCTTTAAGTGACGTAAGGGCTGGACAGACAGGCACAGAGTTTGAGGTCAGGCTTTTGTTGTGACTTAAGGGCTGGACAACAGGCACCGCGTTTGGGGTCAGTCCCTTGTAGTGATGTAAGGGCTGGACAGTCAGGCACAGCGTTTGGAGTCAGGCACTTGTAGTGATGTAACACTGGACAGTCAGGCTCAGCGGTTGAGATCAGGCCCTTTAAGTGACGTAAGGGCTGGACAGACAGGCACAGAGTTTGAGGTCAGGCTTTTGTTGTGACTTAAGGGCTGGACAACAGGCACAGCATTTGGGGTCAGTCCCTTGTAATGACGTAAGGGCTGGACAGTCAGGCACAGAGTTTGAAGTCAGGCTTTTGTTGTGACTTAAGGGCTGGACAACAGGCACAGCATTTGGGGTCAGTCCCTTGTAATGACGTAAGGGCTGGACAGTCAGGCACAGCATTTGGGGTCCGGCCCTTGTAGTGGCATAAGGGCTGGACACTCAGGCACAGCGTTTGGGGTCAGGCTTTTGTTGTGACTTAAGGGCTGGACAGTGGACAGATAGGCACAGCATTGTGGTCAGGCCGTTCTAGTGACGTAAGGCCTGGACGGACAGGCACAGCAATTGAGGTCAGGTCCTTGTAGTAACTTAAAGGCTGGACAGACAGGCACAGCGTTTGGGGTCAGGCCCTTGTAGTGACGTAAGGGCTGGACAGTCAGGCACAGTGTTTGGGGTCAAACCCTTGTAGTGACGTAAGGGCTGGACAATCAGGCACAGTGTTTGGGGTCAGGCCATTGTAGTGACCTAAGGGCTGGACAGACAGGCACAGCGGCTAAAGTCAGGCCCTTGATGTGACATAGCGGCTGGACAGACAGGCACATCATTTGGAGTCAGGCACTTGTAGTGATGTAACACTGGACAGTCAGGCTCAGCGGTTGAGATCAGGCCCTTTAAGTGACGTAAGGGCTGGACAGACAGGCACAGAGTTTGAGGTCAGGCTTTTGTTGTGACTTAAGGGCTGGACAACAGGCACAGCGTTTGGGGTCAGTCCCTTGTAGTGATGTAAGGGCTGGACAGTCAGGCACAGCGTTTGGAGTCAGGCACTTGTAGTGATGTAACACTGGACAGTCAGGCTCAGCGGTTGAGATCAGGCCCTTTAAGTGACGTAAGGGCTGGACAGACAGGCACAGCATTTGGGGTCAGTCCCTTGTAATGACGTAAGGGCTGGACAGTCAGGCACAGAGTTTGAGGGTCAGGCTTTTGTTGTGACTTAAGGGCTGGACAACAGGCACAGCATTTGGGGTCAGTCCCTTGTAATGACGTAAGGGCTGGACAGTCAGGCACAGAGTTTGAGGTCAGGCTTTTGTTGTGACTTAAGGGCTGGACAACAGGCACAGCATTTGGGGTCAGTCCCTTGTAATGACGTAAGGGCTGGACAGTCAGGCACAGCATTTGGGTCCGGCCCTTGTAGTGGCATAAGGGCTGGACACTCAGGCACAGCGTTTGGGGTCAGGCTTTTGTTGTGACTTAAGGGCTGGACAGTGGACAGATAGGCACAGCATTTGTGGTCAGGCCGTTCTAGTGACTTAAGGGCTGGACAGTAAGGCTCAGCGGTTGAGATCAGGCCCTTGTAGTGACGTATGGGCTGGACAGACAGGCACAGCATTTGGAGTCTGGCCATTTTAGTGACGTCAGGGCTGGACAGTCAGGCACAGCATTTGGGGTCAGGCCCTTGTAGTGACAAAAGGACTGGACAGACAGGCACAACATTTGGGGTCATGCCCTTGTAGTGATGTAAGGGTTGGAGAGACAGGCACAGCATTTGGAGTCAGGCCCTTGTAGTGACGAAAGGGCTGGACAGTGGACAGACAGGCACAGCGGTTAATGTCAGGCCCTTGTAATGACATAAGGGCTGGACAGTCAGGCACAGTAGTTGAAGTCAGGCCCTTGTAGTGACCTAAGGGCTGGACAGTCAGGCACAGCGTTTGGAGTCAGGCACTTGTAGTGATGTAACACTGGACAGTCAGGCTCAGCGGTTGAGATCAGGCCCTTTAAGTGACGTAAGGGCTGGACAGACAGGCACAGAGTTTGAGGTCAGGCTTTTGTTGTGACTTAAGGGCTGGACAACAGGCACAGCGTTTGGGGTCAGTCCCTTGTAATGACGTAAGGGCTGGACAGTCAGGCACAGAGTTTGAGGTCAGGCTTTTGTTGTGACTTAAGGGCTGGACAACAGGCACAGCATTAGGGGTCATTCCCTTGTAATGACATAAGGGCTGGACAGTCAGGCACAGCATTTGGGGTCCGGCCCTTGTAGTGGCATAAGGGCTGGACACTCAGGCACAGCGTTT
>NC_042617.1:219528858-219649159 GCF_901001135.1 Rhinatrema bivittatum | reverse complement strand
GTCAGGGCCTTGTAGTGACGAAAGGGCTGGGCAGTAGACAGACAGGCACAGTATTTGGGGTCAGGCCCTTGTAGTAACTTAAGGGCTGGACAGTCAGGCACAGTGTTTGGAATCAGGCCCTTTTAGTGACGTAATGGCTGGACGGTGAGGCACAGTGTTTGGGGTCAGGCCCTTGTAGTGACTTAAGGGCTGGACAGTCAGGCACAGCATTTGGACTCAGGCCCTTATAGTGAAGTAAGGGCTGGACAGTCAGGCACAGCTGTTGAGGTCAGGCTGTATATACAGGCACAGTGTTTGGAGTCATGCCCTTGTAGTGACGTAAGGGCTGGACAGACAGGCACAGCATTTGGAGTCAGGCCCTTGTAGTGACATAAGGGCTGGATGGACATGCACAACGTTTGAGGTCAGGCCCTTGTATTGATGTAAGGGCTGGACAGACAGGCACAGTTTTTGGAGTCAGGCCCTGGTAGAGACGTAAGGGCAGGACAGTCAGGCACAGAGTTTGGGGTCAGGCGCTTGTAGTGACGTAAGAGCTGGACAGTCAGGCACAGCGTTTGGTGTCAGGCCTTTTAGTGACTTAAGGGTTGGACAGTGGACAGACTGGCACAGCGTTTGGAGTCAGACCGTTGTAGAGAAGTAAGGGCTGGACAGTCAGGCACAATGTTTGGGGTCAGGCCCTTGTAGTGACTTAAGGGCTGGACAGTCAGGCACAGCTGTTGAGGTCAGGCTGTATAGACAGGCACAGCGTTTGGAGTCAGGCCCTTTTAGTGACGTAATGGCTGGACACTCAGGCATAGTGTTTGGGTCAGGGCCTTGTAGTGATTTAAGGGCTTGACAGTCAGGCATAGCATTTGGGGTCAGGCCCTTGTAATGACGTAAGGGCTGGACATTTGACTCATGCCCTTGTAGTGATGTATGGACTAGACAGTCAGGCTCAGCTGTTGAGATCAGGCCCTTGAAGTGACATAAGGGCTGGACAGTCAGGCACAGTGTTTGGGTCAGGCCCTTGTAGTGACATAAGGGCTGGTCAGTCAGGCACAGCATTTGGGGTCAGTCCCTTGTAGTGACCTAAGGGCTGGACAGTCAGGCACAGTGTTTGGGGGTCAGGCCCTTGTAGTGACGTAAGGGCTGGACAGACAGGCACAGCGTTTGGAGTCAGGCCCTTGTAGTGACGAAAGGGCTGGACAGTGGACAGACAGGCACAGCATTTGGGGTCAGGCACTTCTAGTAACTTGGCTGGGTGGACAGGCACAGCAGTTAAGGTCAGGCCCTTGTAGTCACATAAAGGTTGGACAGACAGGGACATCGTTTGGTGTCAGGCCCTTGTAGTGACGTAAGGGCTGGACAGACAGGCACAGCATTTGGAGTCAGGCCCTTGTAGTGACATAAGGGCTGGATGGACATGCACAACGTTTGAGGTCAGGCCCTTGTATTGGTGTAAGGGCCCGACAGACAGGCACAGTTTTTGGAGTCAGGCCCTTGTAGAGACGTAAGGGCAGGACAGTCAGGCACAGCGTTTGGGGTCAGGCGCTTGTAGTGACGTAAGAGCTGGACAGTCAGGCACAGCGTTTGGTGTCAGGCCCTTGTAGTGATGGAAGGGCTGGAGAGTCAGGCACTGCCTTTGGGGTCAGGCTCTTGTAGTGACGTAATGTGCTGGACAGTCAAGCACAGCGTTTGGGGTCAGGCCCTTGTAATGACGATAGGGCTGGACAGTGGTCAGACAGGCATAGTATTTGTAGTCAGGCCGTTTAAGTGACTTAAGGGCTGGACAGACAGGCACAGCGTTTGGAGTCAGGCCCTTGTAGTGACGAAAGGGCTGGACAGTGGACAGACAGGCACAGCGTTTGGGGTCAGGCCTTTGTAGTATCGTAAGGGCTGAACAGTGGACATACAGGCATAGGGTTTCTGGTCAGGCCCTTGTAGTGAATTAAGGGATGAACAGACAGGCTAGTGGTTGAGGTCAGATACATGTGCTGATATTATCAGGATAATATAAGGCAGTTGGCTCTGCTGCAAGACTTTAAATTGCCTTTATTCATTTTGCCATTCACAGGGAAATTTTGGAAACCCAAGCAATGGCATATTTATTTTCAAGAACACTAGCATTTCCATCAACTCTGGTGCTAGCCTTGAGCGATGAGGGCTCATGATATCCCTTGTCATTGAAAATACACGTTCACTGGGCACAGTGGTTGGTGGACATGACAGATATCGCTGAGCCACTTTGGGTAGGTGTGGCCAGACAGTGGACTTGTGTGCCCAATATGCCAGCAGATCTGTCTCCATGTCTTCTATGGTCTCTATGAGATACCGTGTCACAGACATTTCTGCTGTTATCTCCTTTGCTTGTGTAAATAGTATATATAAATAAATTAGAAATAGAGTTACCTGGAAGCAAGAACAGCTGGGAACCACTGTTTTATTTTGTTTGTTTTGTCCCTCTGTTGTGGATAGTGCTGATTCAGAGCTGGTGTCACCATGAGAGAAATGAGGGGGAAAGAAAAAAAAGTTTGTTTCTGTTGCTTGTCACTGCCTCAGGATGAGATACGCAGTGCTGAGTCAAGTCTGATGAGATGGGGGGCAGGGAACAGTTGAGCACAAAGCAGGATGAAATCAGGAAGTAGGAGGACAGCAAGTTGAGGGGAGGAGCTGTGATCGAGATGAGAGAGAAAAATTTTGTAAACAGTGCAAGAGAGCTGCACTGTGTCAGACAGTGCTGCTGCTGAAGCTGGGAGGAAGAAGGCCTTCAGGATGGCATCGGATTGAAGGAGAATGGCATTAGAGGAATATGCTGGTCAGCAGCAATCAGCTGATTTGAGTCGGGGTTTCTGTTGATGGCTTTTCCTATTATGTTAAAAGCACCGGAGCCTGGGCAGCTGAGAATCAAAAAGCAGAGAACAGATGGGTGAGTTTTTGAAGGGAGGAAAGCAGTTGGAGGAGAATTCTGTCTGGTTTGGTTGAATAGAGATCTTAATGGAGTGATAGTTTAGATTAAAATTGTTTTTATTTATTTATTTTATTTTATTTAAAATCTTTTCTATACCGTCGCTAAGTTATATACCATCGCAACGGTTTACATGTAGGCACATATTTAATGTAGGTGAAAGTGTACTATAGTACATTCTAACAGGTGCCGTCAAAGGTTCGGTTACAATATATCATTAGACAAAATAATTTTTAGAGAAGTGGGTCATGACCGAGTGTACTGAAAGTACTTTTACAGGTAAATTTATCATACATAGTGTTATCAATATGCTAGTTATGATGTGGGGTTCATAGACTACTACTGTATCATCCTAAGTACTGTGTGTCAGTGCTTATCTGCTTATTCCTGAATAATTTCTATTCTCCCGTCTCCTTGTAAAATGCCTGTTTAAAAAGCCATGTTTTTAAACTTTTCTTAAATGCCTTGAGATCACTTTGTAATCTGATCTCTGGAGGCATTGTGTTCCAAATTGTGGGTCCTGCTAATGATAAGGCCCTTTCCCTCACTTGGGTTAGTCTTGCTGTTTTAACTGAAGGGATGGTTAGGAGTGCTTTATTTGCTGATCGAAGATTTCTGTGTGGGACATGTACCCGTAATGCTGTGTTTAGCCAGTCTGATTTCTCATCATGAATTAGTTTATGAATGGTACATAGGGTTTTGTATTTAATTCTGTGTTCAATCGGTAACCAACGTAGTTCCGCTAGGGTTTCGGTTATGTGGTCCCTCCTCCTTTTTCCGGTTAGTATTCTAGCTGCTGTGTTCTAAAGTATTTGAAGTGGTCTTAACGTAGTATTTGGTAGTCCTAGCAGCAGGGCATTACAGTAATCCGTGCTGGAGAAAATTAGTGCCTGTAGAATTGTTCGGAAATCATTTTGAGTTAGTAGTGGTTTTAGTTTTCTGAGTATCATGAGTTTTGCGTATCCTTCCTTTACTTTTAGTGATATGTGCTGTTTTAGATTGATTTCAGGGTCCATTATTATTCCAAGGTTACGTCCTTTTCCAGCTAGTTCAATTTTCTGGTTGTCTTTGAGGATTATTGAGGTTTGCCTGATTTCAGTATTTTTCCATTCTAGGTGTAGGAATTCTGTTTTATCAATATTAATAACAAGTTCCATTTGTGTCAGTAGTTGTTTTATAATGCTTAGGTACATGTTAGCTATATTTAATGTTTTCTCTATTGTGTCATCTATCGGTAGAATTAGTTGGATATCGTCAGCATAAATGTAATGTATAATTCCTAGTCCTGCCAGTAAGTGGCATAATGGCAGCATGTATATGTTAAAAAGGGTCGCGGGCAGGGCTGATCCCTGCGGAACCCCTGTTTTGAGGTTGATTTTTTCTGATAATGTGTTATTGATCTGAACTTGGAAAAACCTGTTTTTTAGATATGAGCTGAACCAGTTTAATGTTTTACCTTGTAGTCCGATTTCTTCCAGTCTATTTAGTAGTATTTTGTGGTTAAGTGTGTCGAAGGCTGCCGATAGGTCGAGCATTATTAGAATATAGTGTTTACTGCTATCAAAGCCTCTTAGAATGTTATCTGTTAGAGAGAGGAGCAATGTTTCCGTGCTGTAGTGTTTTCGAAATCCGTGTTGCGATGGATACAGTATGTTATTGTCATCCAGGTGTTCAGCTAGCTGTTTCTGTACTGTTTTCTCAATTAGTTTGGCTAATAAGGGAAGATTTGATACTGGCCTGTAGTTGTTCAGGATAAGGGGATCACTGTTTTTTTTCTTAATGATTGGTTTTATCATTGCTCCTTTCAGTATATCTGGCATTGTTCCTTCTTCAAGGGATAGGTTTATGATTTTAGTCAGTGTATGGGTACTGTGTTAGCTGATTTCTTAAGTTCAATTGTTGGTATTGCGTCAATTTTGTGTGGGGCGGGGTTTACATTTTCTAGCATTTGTTCCACTTCCATTTCAGATATCTCAGTGAATGATGTCCATTGGTTGACATCTCTTTTTTGTATGAATGTTAAAGGTATGAATGTTAAAGGTCTTAGCAGGAATGTTAAAGGTCTTAGCAGGAAGAAAATTACTACAAAAGTGGGGAGAAAATATGTAGAGTATTTTGATGGTATTTAGGGAAAAAGTATAAGTCTGAGAAAGTTTAAGTAATAAATAAGAAAATTGGTGTGAATCGAGCACCTCTATTAGGAGTAGTATGAACCGCAACACCTTTGAAAAATAAGGTGGTAACCGTGTAGTGAGGTCAATAGCTTCCTTAGTTACCACTGAGGTAAATGCAGGTGTACAGTCTTGAGACTCAGCGCAGTATCAGGCCGATACAGTACAGTGTGCTCCGGCACTGTTAGCCCCCGATTGGCCACGCGTTTTTTGACACGCTATTTTTACCCCTTATACAGTAAGGGGTAATAGCGCATCGAAAGCGTGTGGCCAACACCCCCCCACCCCCCGAAACTAATAGCGCCTGCAACATGCAAATGCATGTTGATGGGCCTATTATTTATTCTTGTACCATATAGAAAGTAAAATGTGCAGCCAAGCCGCACATTTTAATTTCTGCTGGCACTGGGAAAGTGTACAGAAAAGCAGAAAAAACTGCTTTTCTGTACACCCTCTGACTTAATATCATAGCGATATTAAGTCGGAGGCCCCAAAATTTAAAAAAATTAAAAATTAAAAACAAAATTTAAAAATCGGCCCGTGGCCCGTGGGTCGGAAGACGGACGCTCAATTAAGTTGGCGTACGTTTTCTGAACCCGTGGCTGTAGGCGGGTTTGAGAACCGACGCTGGTAAAATTGAGCGTCAGCTGTCAAACCAGCTGACAGCCGCCGCTTCTGTCAAAAAGGAGGCGCTAGGGACCCGCTACTTGATTGTCTGTATATACCATGACTCTGCGGCCCTGCAGAAATTCCTGAAAGGCCTGTAGAGCATTGCAAATTGCTCGGAGTTCCAGCAAATTAATTTGTAAATTCTGTTCTGCCAAGGTCCAGAGACCTTGTGTCTCGTGAACCTCTAGATGTGCTCCCCAACCCTTCCGTGATGCATCAGTAGTTAGGACTGAATTGTGGATGGGTTGACGGAACAATGCTCCTTTCGTTAGTGTGGATCGATGGAGCCAACAAGCAATGTCCTTTTTCATTTCTGATGTCAGAACTACTGGTTGTGTGAGTGGTTGTACGTGCTGCTTCCATTGGCGCTTTAATCCCCACTGATGGCATCTCATGTGTAGCTTGGTATTTGGAACCAGGAAATTGGGTACTTGCCAGGTTCTTGTGGCCTGGATTGGCCACTGTTGGAGACAGGATGCTGGGCTTGATGGACCCTTGGTCTGACCCAGTATGGCATTTTCTTATGCTCTTATGTTCTTATTGGCCGCAGCCATATGACCCAAAACTACTAGCACTTGTCGTGCAGAGGTTGCTTGTTGTGCCTGCAAGCGTTGTAGGAGCTGTTTCAATTGTATTTGTCTGTCCACTGGAAGATAGGCTCTGGATTGTCTGGTATTCAGATAAGCTCCTATGAATTGTAGTTGCTGTGTCGGTTGTAGTTGAGACTTCTGGAAATTGACTACTAACCCCAACTGTTGCAGACATTGCAGGATCTGGTGGAGCTGGTGCAGTAGGAGCTCCCGAGTCGGGGCTACTATTAGCCAATCGTCTAGATAAGGGAAGATTGTCATCCTTTGTTGTCTGAGATGAGCCACCACCACTACCATGCACTTGGTGAGCACTCTGGGTGCAGCTGATAATCCAAAGGGGAGTACCCGGTATTGGTAATGTTGGTGCCTGTAGCGAAAACATAGGTACCGCCAAGAGGAGGGGTGGATTGGAATGTGAGTATACGCATCCTTCAGGTCGATTGAACACATCCAATCATTGGGTTGCAGTAGTGGCAGAATCGATTTCAAAGACACCATCTTGAATTTTTCCTTGATCAGGAATTTGTTGAGTTCCTGAAGATCTAGAATGGGCCTGTAGGCCCCCCGACCTTTTGGGAATCAGGAAATAGGGGGAGTAAAAACCTTTGTTTCGATGATTCTGGGATAGGAGCGCGATGGCCTTCTCCTTGCATACATTGGAGATTTCTTGTTCAAGTTGTGGCTGATTCCTCGCGCTCCGTGTGGAGGACACATGGGGTAATTTTGGTTTTGTCCGAAATTGAAGACGGTATCCTTGACTGACAATATCCAGCACCCATTGGTCGGATGTTATTTGTTCCCAAACATGAAGGCACGATTGAATTCTCCCCAGTGGCGGTGTAGGGTGTGGTGGTGGCTTCAATTTAAAAAAGACTGTGTCGCCTTAGGCGCTGAAGTTTGCTGTTGCCCTTGTTGACACGGTGTACATGGTTTCCCTCTACGAGGTATTGTTGTTGGTGGGTTTGTGGTCTCTGATATGTAGGATGTGATTGCAGGTGGTACCCCTGATATGACCTAAAAGGTCTGCGGCCATACAACGGTTTACGAGTGTATGTGTAGAATCGCTTGGAGGACTGATAAGTTGGCTGAGACTGTAAGGACTATACCGCTATCACCTCATCCTTTAGTTTACCCACTGTTTCCTGTAGTTGTGTGCCAAAAAGGTTCTCCCCTGTGCATGGAAGATTGGCCAGTTTGTCGTGGACATCTTCCCTTATGGAACTAGAGCGGAGCCATGCTGTCCTACGTGCCGCTATGGCTGTCGCCGATACCCTGGAGGAGGTCTCCATACCCAAATATACAGATCGGAGAAGATGCCTGGTGCATTCCTCCATGTCATGTAGGGTCTGAGGTGGTTGATCTCCTGTTGTTGAGAACAATCCTTTGGTCGCCTGGATACATTCGTACATGTATTGCACCATGTAGAATTGATGATGCATGATCCTTGTGGTTAGCATTGCATTTTGATAAATTTTTCGTCCCACTTCATCCAGGTATTTGTAGTCCTTGTTTGGCGGATAGGTTGCATGAAGCTTAGGTTTCTTAAAACGCTGCATCACGGATTCCACTACCACCGACTCGTGCGGGAGTTGTGGGAGTGCATAAGGTATATCTTTCCTGATGCGGAATTTAATGTCTGATTTCCTGGAAACCGCTTGTAATGACTGTGGTGTTTCCCAAGACTTTAGAAGCAGTCAGTGAAGTAAATCTTGTGGAGGAATTGTGGTGGGTTCCCCAGGAACATCGAAGATTTTTAACAGTCCTAGGGTTTCCGACCTGGGGTCGGGTTCCTTTTGAATCTGTAAGTGTAAGATATTGCCCATTTTCTCTAGAAATCTGGGATATGATAGGTCCTCCGGTGGGGAGTATGGTTCTTGTGGCACCTCCGGAGTGTCTGATGGAAAACCAGTCGATGATGAAGGTGATCTGGATGGGGAGTGAGAATCTTCCTGAGAGTCCAGATGTGTCGGTGAGTGACATGGAGTCATGCCAACCTGTCTGACCCTTTCCTGTGAGTCGCAGTGACTCACAGGAAAGGGTCGGACAGGTCGGCATGGATACCGGAACGCAGCGAATCTGCGTTCACGTTTTCAGAGTGGCACTGAATGCAGCGAATCGCGCTGTCATTCAGTGCTCTCTGAGGATTTTACTCACGAGCCAGCACTATATAAGCAGCAGCACGAGGACTCACGCACATTTCCAGCGATTCTGTGGGGAGGTGGTGGGCTGGGTGGCAGGCTCAGGCAGGCAGGCAGGCAGGCAAGCAGAAATAGAACCAGAAGCAGAACCAGAAACAGATTTTATAGACAACACAGAACAGATTCTGTGTTAGGCTAGGAAAGGAAAGAAAAATATTCCTGGTCTTGCATTAGAGGCAGGGGTCAGCTACAGTCACTAGTATTCCTATTCCTGTTTCTTTCAAGCAGTGTAGTGGTCTAGTCAGCTAGCAATGACCAAGTATTCTATTTACCATTGAGGGTGTTGGGCTGGCTTGGAGAGAGATATTAATATTTTTAATGTCATCCATGTTTCTGAGTGAAAGAAATTCCTGCTTTATTAAATTCCAATTACTTAGTCTGTCAGTGCAGTGGGCATTTTAAACAGACTGAACATTGTCCTTGAGTGGGTATGTTCATTTGGCAATTTTAAACAGACTTAACAACATTGTTATTGAGAGTGAGTCTGTTCATCTTGGTATTTTCAAACAGACTCAACGCATTGTCCTTGAGTGGGTCTGTGCTGGGAAGTGCCTGGGCCGCAGTACTCTGTTTAAAAGCAAGCTAGTTCTGTGTGCACTGCACACACACACACACACACACACACACACACACATTGAGTGCACTGCCAGGCAGGCAGTGAGGCAGTGGGCATTTTAAACAGACAGAACATTGTTATTGAGTCAGTCTGTTCATTTTGGTATTTTAAACAGACAGAACATTGTTCTTGAGTGAGTCTGTTCATTTCGGTATTTTAAACAGACAGTGAACATTGTTCTTGAGTGGGTCTGTTCATTTTGGTATTTTAAACAGACAGTGAACATTGTTCTTGAGTGGGTCTGTTCATTTTGGTATTTTAAACAGACTGAACATTGTTATTGCGTCAGTCTCTTCATTTTGGTATTTTAAACAGACTGAACATTGTTATTGAGTGAGTCTGTTCATTTTGGTATTTTAAACAGACAGTGAACATTGTTCTTGAGTGGGTCTGTTCATTTTGGTATTTTAAACAGTGAACATTGTTCTTGAGTGGGTCTGTTCATTTTGGTATTTTTAAACAGACAGTGAACATTGTTCTTGAGTGGGTCTGTTCATTTTGGTATTTTTAAACAGACAGTGAACATTGTTCTTGAGTGGGTCTGTTCATTTTGGTATTTTAAACTGAACATTGTTATTGAGTCAGTCTGTTCATTTTTGTATTTTAAACAGACTGAACATTGTTATTGAGTGAGTCTGTTCATTTTGGTATTTTAAACAGACAGTGAACATTGTTCTTGAGTGGGTCTGTTCATTTTGGTATTTTAAACAGACAGTGAACATTGTTCTTGAGTGGGTCTGTTCATTTTGGTATTTTAAACAGACAGTGAACATTGTTCTTGAGTGGGTCTGTTCATTTTGGTATTTTTAAACAGACAGTGAACATTGTTCTTGAGTGGGTCTGTTCATTTTGGTATTTTAAACAGACTGAACATTGTTATTGAGTCAGTCTGTTCATTTTGGTATTTTAAACAGACAGTGAACATTTTTCTTGAGTGGGTCTGTTCATTTTGGTATTTTAAACAGACTGAACATTGTTATTGAGTCAGTCTGTTCATTTTGGTATTTTAAACAGACAGTGAACATTGTTCTTGAGTGGGTCTGTTCATTTTGGTATTTTAAACAGACAGTGAACATTGTTCTTGAGTGGGTCTGTTCATTTTGGTATTTTAAACAGACAGTGAACATTGTTCTTGAGTGGGTCTGTTCATTTTGGTATTCTAAATAGACTGAACATTGTTATTGCGTCAGTCTCTTCATTTTGGTATTTTAAACAGACTGAACATTGTTATTGAGTCTGTTCATTTTGGTATTTTAAACAGACAGTGAACATTGTTCTTGAGTGGGTCTGTTCATTTTGGTATTTTAAACAGACAGTGAACATTGTTATTGAGTCAGTCTGTTCATTTTGGTATTTTAAACAGACTGAACATTGTTATTGAGTCAGTCTGTTCATTTTGGTATTTTAAACAGACTGAACATTGTTATTGAGTGAGTTTGTTCATTTTGGTATTTTAAACAGACAGTGAACATTGTTCTTGAGTGGGTCTGTTCATTTTGGTATTTTAAACAGACAGTGAACATTGTTCTTGAGTGGGTCTGTTCATTTTGGTATTTTAAACAGACAGTGAACATTGTTCTTGAGTGGGTCTGTTCATTTTGATATTTTAGACTGAACATTGTTATTGAGTCAGTCTCTTCATTTTGGTATTTTAAACAGACTGAACATTGTTATTGAGTGAGTCTGTTCATTTTGGTATTTTAAACAGACTGAACATTGTTATTGAGTGAGTCTGTTCATTTTGGTATTTTAAACAGACAGTGAACATTGTTCTTGAGTGGGTCTGTTCATTTTGGTATTTTAAACAGACAGTGAACATTGTTCTTGAGTGGGTCTGTTCATTTTGGTATTTTAAACAGACAGTGAACATTGTTCTTGAGTGGGTCTGTTCATTTTGGTATTTTTAAACAGACAGTGAACATTGTTCTTGAGTGGGTCTGTTCATTTTGGTATTTTAAACAGACAGTGAACATTGTTCTTGAGTGGGTCAGTTCATTTTAGTGCTTTAAACAGACCGAACATTGTTCTTGAGTGGGTCTGTTCATTTGGGAATTTTAAACAGACTGAACATTATTATTGTGGGACAGTGGGCAGTGTTACCACATAAAATCATCCATAATGTCAGGGAAAGAGAGATGCAATCGACTTATTGGGACTGGCAGCGGAGGCACTGCAAAAGACACAAGTGCAACACCACCAGTACAGCTAAAAAGGCAACTGTCGCAATCTAAACTCTTTGTAGGGGATGTCAGTTGCATGGCAAAAAAAACGAAATCGGCCCATGATACTTCCCCATCGCCACCACTTGTTTCTGGCCCTGTAGTTTTGGAGGAGAGGGAAGGGGAGGCAGAGTCAAGCCCGACAAAATTTAGACACCCAAGAGCAGCCGGGGGACAGAAGTCTCAACTAAGATTTAGCGGTCACAAGGTAGCGCTAGCACTGTTAGCTTCTGATTCAGAAGAAGAATCTTCTTGGGTGGGATTCTTATCAGAAACGGAAGAAGTAGTAGCTGACGAATCTTCGGTAGAATCAGTTAGTCCTGTCTTAGCCTCCACCTCCAGAATTGTGCAGCAGGGGAGAGATTACAGTGATATCGAGGAGGAGGAAGGGGTGTCAGAAGGGAGACAGAGGGTGACGACTGGTGCCCCCGCTGGCATTGCTTCTCAGGGTGCACCACCCACTAGTACCTCAACTCCAGTGCCAGCATCCACCCCCAAGGTGGTAAAGAGAGGAGGATCAGAAAAGAAATCTCCGATCTGGAAACATTTTAAAACGACAGAAGACCCGCGTTATGCTCGGTGTAATTACTGTTCCAGGGATATTAGCAGAGGCAAGCAAATGGGACATCTATCAAATTTTGGCATGAACCATCATATTAAGAGGCAACACCCAACAAGATTACTGCCATCTGGGGATGGTGGCAGTTTCAGTTGGGGGACCCCTTTCAAGCAGTGTGCAGTGGTAGGAAAGCAGCAGAGTCAGCCCACGCCCTCATACCCTTCTAGCAGTCAGGTGGCAGGCCAGCAATCCAGTGACATGTGGCAGAAGCGACAATCCACCATGGAGGAAATGGGGTGGAGTGCGGTAACGCTATCCCGGGGTAGGAGGCAGGCAGCCTCAAAAGTTGTAACCAGGAGCATTGGGGAAATGATTGCCCTTGATGACCAGCCCTTGCAGTTAGTGGAGAATGTGGGTTTCAAGCGTTTTTTGAAGGTCGTACTTCCAAATTACAAAGTCCCCTCCAGAACCACATTTAGTAGAAAGGTCATCCCCAGCCTGTACAAGCAGTGTCACAGTCGCTTGCAAGCACTGCTAGGTAAGGCAGACGGAAGAGTGCATTTCACCTGTGATATCTGGACCGCCATGAATGCTGCACACTCTTACCTCTCTCTGACAGCACACTGGTGGGACATGGCAGAGGCAGGGGCAGCCAGCAGCTCTATTACTGAAGAAGTGTCAGGGTGGAGGTGGGCTTTACTGCACACCCACCTGGCGGACCAGGCCCATACCGCAGCCAATATTCTAGCATGCATCAGAAAGATGCTGGAGGGCTGGCAACTGCACCAGTGAGACAGGAAAACGCGGGCAGGGTTTTTTGTCACAGACAACGGTGCAAACATGGTTAAGGCAATAAGCGATGGGCGGTTTAAGAACATCCGATGTTTTGCACACACTCTGCATCTGGTAGTGAAGTCAGCTCTGGGCTTGGAGTCCAATGACAAGGAGAATGAATACCTGCGTAGGTTAATACAGAAGTGCAGGAACATAGCAGCACACTTCCACAGAAGTGTCAAGGCGGGGCAGGTTCTCCGACAAAAGCAGACTGATTTGGATATGCCTCAGAAGCGTCTCATTCAAGACATTGCCACCCGGTGGAATTCCACCTTTATGATGCTGGAGAGGTTACTGGAGCTGCAGACACCCCTTCATGAACTTTCTGGTAGAATGGACATAGGTGTGCAGAATCCCCTAGGGCATCGCGATTGGTTAGTCATGAGTCAGCTGGTAAAAATCCTGCAGCCCTTCAAGGATGTCACGGAGGAGCTGAGTTCCAGAAGTGCCACCTTGGCTGACATCATCCCTATAGTTAAATTCCTGGATGACCATTTGGAGGCCTTTAAACAGCAAGAGGGAATGGCTGCTGAGGTGCTGCAGTGTCTGGACGTTTTGCAGCAGCAGGTGAAAGACAGATTAAGGCCTTTAACAGAGGACAGCACATACATGCTCGCCTCTGTCTGTGATCCCCGTGTGAAAGGTAAACTCGCCCTACATACCAATTGTCTGTCATATGTGAAGGATCTGCTGTTAGGTAAGGTCCGTGAACAGGAGCGCCATAGGCACAAACAGAGTCAGATTAGGCTTGAAGCAGAGGTGGAAACAGCAGGCACGTCACAGAGTTGTGCTGCTAGCCCAGGCAGGAGCAGCACTGTGTCAGTTTCAGGTAGTACCTCCTCCTCCACGTCAGAACGCCCAAGGCATGTTGGCCATAAAGATTCATCAGTTGTGCAACGGGCGAGAGAGAAAGTAGCTGGATTGAGTGACTCTGAGCCCTCCCAAGCACAGGAGGAGACAGCAGCACAGCTGTCAGTGACACGGTATCTCTCAGAGCCGATAGAGAACATGCAGACACATCCGCTGGCATATTGGGCACACAAGTCCACTGTCTGGCCACACCTAGCCAAAGTGGCTGAACAATATCTGTCATGTCCACCAACCAGTGTGCCCAGTGAACGTGTCTTTTCAATGACAGGGGATATCATGAGCCCTCACCGCTCAAGGCTGGCACCAGAGTTGATGGAAATGCTAGTGTTTGTGAAAGAAAACCTGCCATTGCTTGGCTTTCCAAATTTTCCTTGTGAATGGCAAGATGAATAAAAGCTATTGAAAGCCTTGCAGCAGCTCCAATTGCCTCCTATGCTCAAGACAATGTAAGCACTGCAGCACATGTTCTTGACATGAATCGCTGTGCCTGACCGGCGTCTACTGTGCAGCCCTTGTGTTCCTACAAGTGTTATACCTCGATTGCTGTGCCTGTTCATCCAGGCCTTGTGTTCCTCCGACTGGTGTTTTAACTCCATTGCTGTGCCTGTTCATCCAGGCCTTGTGTTCCTCCGACTGGTGTTTTAACTCCATTGCTGTGCCTGTTCATCCAGGCCTTGTGTTCCTACTGGGGTTTTAACTCAATTGCTGTGCCTGTTCATCCAGGCCTTGTGTCCCTAGCTGGGATTGACCTCTGTCCTCGAATGATGTGCCTGTTCATCCAGGCCTTGTGTCCCTAGCTGGGATTGACCTCTGTCCTCGAATGATGTGCCTGGTCATCCAGGCCTTGTGTCCCTAGGTGGGATTGACCGCTGTGCCTGTTCATCCAGGCCTTGTATTCCTACTGGTGTTTTAACTCAATTGCTGTGCCTGTTCATCCAGGCCCTGTGTTCCTAAAAGTGTTTTAACTCAATTGCTGCGCCTGTTCATCCAGGCCTTGTGGTCCTAAAAGTCTTTGACCTCGACTGCTGTGCCTGGTCATCCAGGCCTTGTGTCCCTAGGTGGGATTGACCGCTGTGCCTGTTCATCCAGGCCTTGTGTTCCTACTGGTGTTTTAACTCAATTGCTGTGCCTTTTCATCCAGGCCTTGTGCTCCTACTGGTGTTTTAACTCAATTGCTGTGCCTGTTCATCCAGGCCTTGTGTCCCTAGCTGGGATTGACCTCTGTCCTCGAATGATGTGCCTGTTCATCCAGGCCTTGTGTGCCCTAGGGATGTGAATCGTTTTAGGACGATTAAAATTATCGTCCGATAATTTTAATATCGTCTTAAACCGTTATGGAACACAATACAATACAGATTCTAACGATTTATCGTTATAAATCGTTAGAATCGTGAGCCGGCACACTAAAACCCCCTAAAACCCACCCCCGACCCTTTAAATTAAATCCCCCACCCTCCCGAACCCCCCCCCAAATAACTTAAATAACCTGCGGGTCCAGCGGCGGTCCGGAACGGCAGCGGTCCGGAACGGGCTCCTGCTCCTGCATCTTGTCGTCTTCGGCCGGCGCCATTTTCCAAAATGGCGCCGAAAAATGGCGGCGGCCATAGACGAAAAAGATTGGACGGCAGGAGGTCCTTCCGGACCCCCGCTGGACTTTTGGCAAGTCTCGTGGGGGTCAGGAGGCCCCCCACAAGCTGGCCAAAAGTTCCTGAAGGTCCAGCGGGGGTCAGGGAGCGATTTCCCGCCGCGAATCGTTTTCGTACGGAAAATGGCGCCGGCAGGAGATCGACTGCAGGAGGTCGTTCAGCGAGGGTTCCGGCGCCTCGCTGAACGACCTCCTGCAGTCGATCTCCTGCCGGCGCCATTTTCCGTACGAAAACGATTCGCGGCGGGAAATCGCTCCCTGACCCCCGCTGGACCTCCAGGAACTTTGGCCAGCTTGTGGGGGGCCTCCTGACCCCCACGAGACTTGCCAAAAGTCCAGCGGGGGTCCGGAAGGACCTCCTGCCGTCCAATCTTTTTCGTCTATGGCCGCCGCCATTTTTCGGCGCCATTTTGGAAAATGGCGCCGGCCGAAGACGACAAGATGCAGGAGCAGGAGCCCGTTCCGGACCGCTGCCGTTCCGGACCGCCGCTGGACCCGCAGGTTATTTAAGTTATTTGGGGGTGGGGGATTTAATTTAAAGGGTCGGGGGTGGGTTTTAGGGGGTTTTAATGTGCCGGTTTTTCGATTTTTCGATTTTTCGATTTTTTAACGATTTTTCACGATATTTTACCCCCCCCAAACGGCAACAATACGATTCCCTCCCCCTCCCAGCCGAAATCGATCGTTAAGACGATCGAGGACACGATTCACATCCCTAGTGTGCCCACAGGTGTTTTAACTCCATTGCTGTGCCTGTTCATCCAGGCCTTGTGTTCCTACTGGTGTTTTAACTCAATTGCTGTGCCTGTTCATCCAGGCCTTGTGTCCCTAGCTGGGATTGACCTCTGTCCTCGAATGATGTGCCTGTTCATCCAGGCCTTGTGTTCCCACAAGTGTTTTAACTCAATTGCTGTGCCTGTTCATCCAGGCCTTGTGTTCCTACTGGTGTTTTAACTCAATTGCTGTGCCTGTTCATCCAGGCCTTGTGTCCCTAGCTGGGATTGACCTCTGTCCTCGAATGATGTGCCTGTTCATCCAGGCCTTGTGTTCCCACAAGTGTTTTAACTCAATTGCTGTGCCTGTGCATCCAGGCCTTGTGTTCCTCTGGGGATAGGGAAATAACTACAGTACCTGAGTGTAATCAAGTATGAAGTGTGTTCAAGTATCAAGTATGTTCAAGTTGTACGTTGTTTTATAGTTTATTTGTTTATTTATTTATTTAGTGATTTTTTATATACCGGGGCACGTTAAAAACATCACCTCGGTTTACAATAAACAATAATTCAGCAACAGGCTTTACAGACAAATTGAAATAAAGTGGACATGATATATATCAAAATAACAACAACATAAAAAACAAATACAATAAACCAATGGTGACCATATTCCCTAGTTAATGGCAAGTCTAATAATAAATGGTAGTTCAGATACCAAAAAAGTCAAAATTAGCAGTGAGAAGGATAAACTCAGCGTGTAGCAATGATTCAGGGAGAACAGGAAAAGTAATCGGCATTTCAGAAGAGTAGAGGATCATTGAGTGTAAGCTTGTTCGAACAGCCATGTTTTGAGGTTTTGCTTAAATTTATTATGGCAGGGTTCGAGACGCAGGTCTGTGTTATATGTAAAGTTATATGTAAAGCCCATTGTCTTACAGTTATATGTAAAGCCCCTTCCTTTTGTGCATCTCACTGTTCTATGTAAACCGGACTGATTTGTATATGATACCAGAACCTCGGTATTTAAAAATTAAAAATTAAAAATAAGTGCTGGAAACGTTTTAAAATTAGAATAGACATAAATAACAAAAAAAAAAAAAGACTATCCCTGTTCATCCAGGCCTTGTGTTCCCACAGGTGTTTTAACTCAATTGCTGTGCCTGTTCATCCAGGCCTTGTGTCCCTAGCTGGGATTGACCTCTGTCCTCGAATGATGTGCCTGTTCATCCAGGCCTTGTGTTCCCACAGGTGTTTTAACTCCATTGCTGTGCCTGTTCATCCAGGCCTTGTGTTCCTACTGGTGTTTTAACTCAATTGCTGTGCCTGTTCATCCAGGCCTTGTGTCCCTAGCTGGGATTGACCTCTGTCCTCGAATGATGTGCCTGTTCATCCAGGCCTTGTGTTCCCACAGGTGTTTTAACTCCATTGCTGTGCCTGTTCATCCAGGCCTTGTGTTCCTACTGGTGTTTTAACTCAATTGCTGTGCCTGTTCTTCCAGGCCTTGTGTTCCTACTGGTGTTTTAACTCAATTGCTGTGCCTGTTCTTCCAGGCCTTGTGTCCCTAGCTGGGATTGACCTCTGTCCTCGAATGATGTGCCTGGTCATCCAGGCCTTGTGTCCCTAGGTGGGATTGACCGCTGTGCCTGTTCATCCAGGCCTTGTGTTCCTACTGGTGTTTTAACACAATTGCTGTGCCTGTTCATCCAGGCCTTGTGTTCCTACTGGTGTTTTAACTCAATTGCTGTGCCTGTTCATCCAGGCCTTGTGGTCCTACTGGTGTTTTAACTCAATTGCTGCGCCTGTTCATCCAGGCCCTGTGTTCCTAAAAGTGTTTTAATTCAATTGCTGCGCCTGTTCATCCAGGCCTTGTGGTCCTAAAAGTCTTTGACCTCGACTGCTGTGCCTGTTCATCCAGGCCTTGTGTCCCTAGGTGGGATTGACCTCTGTCCTCGACTGCTGCGCCTGGTCATCCAGGCCTTGTGTCCCTAGGTGGGATTGACCTCTGTCCTCGACTGCTGCGCCTGTTCATCCAGGCCTTGTGTCCCTAGGTGGGATTGACCTCTGTCCTCGACTGCTGCGCCTGTTCATCCAGGCCTTGTGTCCCTAGGTGGGATTGACCTCTTTCCTCGACTGCTGCGCCTATTCATCCAGGCCTTGTGTTCCTAAAAGTGTTATACCTCAATTGCTGCGCCTGTTCATCCAGGCCTTGTGTTCCTACTGGTGTTTGACCTCCATTGCTGTGCCTGTTCATCCAGGCCTTGTGTTCTTAAAGTGTTTGACCTCGATAGCTGTGCCTGTTCATCCAGGCCTTGTGTTCCTAGAAGTGTTTGACCTCTACGGTACAAAGTCAACATAGGTTGATATTGCAGATTTTGACTGGAGTAGCATTATTCTTATTTCTGAGAGATCTTCCAATTCCTTTGTCATCAGCTGAAGTGCGTAAGTACAGTCGGAATTCACTAGACGCCAATGGAATTCACTAGACGCCAACGATATTCACTGGACGCCAATGTAAACACCGGGTACACCCAACTCTAGGGGTGGACCCGTTCCAGGGAGTCCTTCCCTGCACAAAGGAAAGGGAACTCTCTCCTGGGCCAGCCTGTCTTTTCCCTAGCAAAACCACAGGGACCAGACCAGACTACCTCCACTCTGCCAGCCTGTCTTGCCCCTATCAGCTTTCTGCCACTCTGCTTTGCTGCCATACACCAGATGACTCACTTAACTCCTTGTGGTGTTCTTGCCACTCTCATGGTTCCTCAGTGTGTTGGTGCTAGTCTATCTGCTTGCTATGTTCCCCCTTCATTGTGCTGTTGGATGTCAATGCCACTTGTCTTTCCGCTTTGCCTGTGGTGCTGCCTTTGATGGTTCATGCATCTGCTATCGGTGCTCTGTTTTGAAGCTGTGGTGTGTTTTTGACATTCTCACTGCTGCTTTGTGCCTCTGTTAAAGCACTCTTGCCACTTCTGGTACCCCTTTGCACCTTTCCAGTGCCTTAGGCTATTCATGCCACTTAGGTGCCACTTTGCCACAGTCTAAATACCTTGGAGCTCTTTTGTTGTTGTGATGATTGCTCCCCAGAAGTTTCATGACAATTGATAAGAAAACCCCAATTCTGCAGCCAAACATAGGCAGGAAATCCTCCCCCCATTGACTTTAATGGGAACCGGTCAACTTATGGACAGACCCTCAACTTATGGAATTCTCCATATGTCCATATTGAACGAAATCGACCCTCAACTTCAACTTATCAACGAAAACTTTTTGTCTGCACATCCCTAGAGTACAGGATGTGATCAGTTACTGCAGGGGCCAACACCATCTGGCCGATGCAATACTGTGCACTGGCTGCAGCAAACATCTCAACCTGCAATTGGACACGCATTTTGGATGCATGTCCATAACCCAGATGCATGTCCATAACCCAGATGCAAGTAGTCTCATCACATGCAAATGCATGTTGATGAGACTATTATATATTCCCCTGATGCAAAAAAAAAACAATGTGTGCCCAATGAGTACATTTTTACTCACCAAAATTAACACCTGCCCCAAACAGGCGTTAATTTTGGAGAAGCCCGCAAAGTGTACAGAAAAGAAGAAAATATTGCTTTTCTGTACTTCCTCCAACTTAATATTGTGGCGATATTAAGTCAGAGGAACTAAAAATTTATAATGTCCTGCAAAAATAAAATGTTTTATAAAGGGTGCCAGCAGTCAGGTTAGGAAAAGGGACACTCAATTAATAAGCATCTATTTTACTAACCTGTGGCTGTGCACAGATTAAGAAAAGGGATGCTCTAAAAATGAATGTCTGTTTTCCTAGCCGGCTGACAGCCACCTCTCCCAGACACCCACTGCCAAGGAGGCACTAGGGGCATGCAATTTCTCCTAGCGCTTCCGTTTTACTGCAGTAGTCCATTTGCATTTTGTATGGGGCACCCTGGAGAGGTAGATCGGTGCACATTAATTGAGCACCCGTTTAATGCACACCAATATTGCATAGGCCTGCGTGTTAGCTATACTCCCCCTCTGTGTCTATATGAGGAGATGTTACCTCCTGAAGACATCTTTTACCATGCCTTTAGCTTTCTTCACTCAACCTGGGCAACAACATTACTATTTTATATATATAAACAAAATTGTTCAGGCTTCACTGTTATTCTGTATTTCCTGGATCACTAAATACTAACCAGCACCAACAGCACTAATGCCATCACCATATCATTCTTGTACCAACCTGTCGACCAAAGAAAAGGTATGCTTAGGAAGCTGCAAAGCCTTCCGGGCACCCAGTCTACCAATTCCAGAGCACAGATGAATTCAGAGTGAAACCTGAGTGGAAAATGGTTTTTGTATCACTGGCAATTATGGGAGAGGGTGGGGTTGGGGGAATTCCATTTCCAGGGTAACAGCAACACTTCATCAGCTCCACTAACAGATGGCCAGTGAGCCACAGGCAGCATATGTTCCAATAAGCACTGACATCAGCACAAATGGAGGGTGGGCAGGAGGCTGGCTCAGAAACATAACCTGACATTTCCTTCTCATTTGGTGCCGCATTGTTGTAGCTCACACAGAAAGATTAGCAAGGAAAAGTGAATAGCATTAAGAATCTGCTCTCGAGAAGAGATTACCAACACTTCGCTACAGGTTTTACACTTTTTTTTTTAAAACTTAACCAGGGTGTGCAATATTGTTAACAAACATTCTGCTACACGAAGGGAAGTGTAATGAGGCTTTAACCTCATTGATTTAATTTTCTCGCCAGTGCATTTTTCCCTGAGAATGCCTATTAAAATGGATTGCTGGCCACCTTAGATGTATCTCTCCCTGACTGTGACAATTTTCACAAACAGCTTGTTCAGAGGCACGACTAAACAAACCATGAGAGAGCCATTTGGAAAGCGTAGCTCAGGTACAAGGAGAAAACTTATCTTATTATAAACCTTTTTATTAAAACTAGTACAAACATGATTGTTTCCCAATACTATTACCGTCCACCACGAGGCTGCTAACTCCTCCCCTGCTGGAACACGTCAGACAAGCATAAGAACATAAGAACATAAGAAAATGTCATACTAGGTCAGACCAAGGGTCCATCAAGCCCAGCATCCTGTTTCCAACAGTGGCCAATCCAGGCCATAAGAACCTGGCAAGTACCCAAAAACTAAGTCTATTCCATGTTACCATTGCTAATGGCAGTGGCTATTCTCTAAGTGAACTTAATAGCAGGTAATGGACTTCTCCTCCAAGAACTTATCCAATCCTTTTTTAAACACAGCTATACTAACTGCACTAACCACATCCTCTGGCAACAAATTCCAGAGTTTAATTGTGCGTTGAGTAAAAAAGAACTTTCTCCGATTAATTTTAAATGTGCCCCATGCTAACTTCATGGAGTGCCCCCTAGTCTTTCTACTATCCGAAAGAGTAAATAACCGATTCACATCTACCCGTTCTAGACCTCTCATGATTTTAAACACCTCTATCATATTCCCCCTCAGTCGTCTCTTCTCCAAGCTGAAAAGTCCTAACCTCTTTAGTCTTTCCTCATAGGGGTGCTGTTCCATTCCCCTTATCATTTTGGTAGCCCTTCTCTGTACCTTCTCCATCGCAATTATATCTATTTTGAGATGCGGCGACCAGAATTGTACACAGTATTCAAGGTGCGGTCTCACCATGGAGCAATACAGAGGCATTATGACATTTTCCGTTTTATTCACCATTCCCTTTCTAATAATTCCCAACAATCTGTTTGCTTTTTTGACTGCCGCAGCACACTGTACCGATTTCAATGTGTTATCCACTATGACACCTAGATCTCTTTCTTGGGTTGTAGCACCTAATATGGAACTCAACATTGTGTAATTATAGCATGGGTTATTTTTCCCTATATGCATCACCTTGCACTTATCCACATTAAATTTCATCTGCCATTTGGATGCCCAATTTTCCAGTCTCACAAGGTCTTCCTGCAATTTATCACAATCTGCTTGTGATTTAACTACTCTGAACAATCTTGTGTCATCTGCAAATTTGATTATCTCACTCATCGTATTTCTTTCCAGATCATTTATAAATATATTGAAAAGTAAGGGTCCCAATACAGATCCCTGAGGCACTCCACTGTCCACTCCCTTTCACTGAGAAAATTGCCCATTTAATCCTACTCTCTGTTTCCTGTCTTTTAGCCAGTTTGCAATCCACGAAAGGACATCGCCACCTATCCCATGACTTTTTACTTTTCCTAGAAGCCTCTCATGAGGAACTTTGTCAAATGCCTTCTGAAAATCCAAGTATACTATATCTACCGGTTCACCTTTATCCACATGTTTATTAACTCCTTCAAAAAAGTGAAGCAGATTTGTGAGGCAAGACTTGCCCTGGGTAAAGCCATGCTGACTTTGTTCCATTAAACCATGTCTTTCTATATGTTCTGTGATTTTGATGTTTAGAACACTTTCCACTATTTTTCCTGGCACTGAAGTTAGGCTAACCGGTCTGTAGTTTCCCGGATCGCCCCTGGAGCCCTTTTTAAATATTGGGGTTACATTTGCTATCCTCCAGTCTTCAGGTACAATGGATGATTTTAATAATAAGTTACAAATTTTTACTAATAGGTCTGAAATTTCATTTTTTAGTTCCTTCAGAACTCTGGGGTGTATACCATCCGGTCCAGGTGATTTACTACTCTTCAGTTTGTCAATCAGGCCTACCACATCTTCTAGGTTCACTGTGATTTGATTCAGTCCATCTGAATCATTGCCCATGATCTCTGCATTTAAATCTCTCACTCTCACACAGGCGTCACGCGCCTAAGGAGCGTGACCAAGGAGCTTGCCCCTTGTTGCGCCCCTTAGTGTCGCCCTTTAGTGTTCCCGCTACTTCATTTAATCTTTCTTCCCCCTTTCTTCCCTTTGTAGCGGCCCCTTTAGAACATGCTCAGCATCCCCCGCATATAGCGCCCCTCCCACAGACACCCCATACCCTTTTCCCTCCGCCCCCTTGCTCAGCGCAAATCACTGCTACCAATAATGATTTCACCACTTACACAGCTAATGTGGTGAGTTTCTGGGCCTCACCACACTAACTATATCTCTTTTCAATGCCCAATCTCTCCTAAAAAAAAAAAAAAAAAAAAGCTCCAATACTCCATGATCTACTTACTGATTCCAGCCCTGATAACTGCGCCATGACAGAGTCTTGGCTTAAAAGCACTGACCATGTTTTCATAAACCAGCTGCCCACCCATGCCTACGACATTTTTTCTATCCCAAGACCTAAAGAAAGAGGTGGTGGCCTCCTCCTTGCCACTAAAAAACACCTCATACTCAAACTACTAAACATCAATGTCCCCTACAAATTTGAAATAGGTCTTTTTAAATCCAAAGAATTACAAATCTGCCTCATATATTGCCCTCCCCCCACCCCCACCCCCAGCCTACTGGAACACTACCCATCCCCACTCATTGAATTTATTTCTGACAATCTCAATATTGACACCCCTGCTGTAATACTAGGAGACTTCAACCTCTATGTGGATGCCATCCCTACCACCTCATCCTGTGAGATCTTCCTTAACTCCCTACTTGCCCTTGGTTTCAGACAACTCATCACCTCCCCCACACATAAAGCAGGTCATACCCTTGACCTTATCTTCATCAACTCCTGTATACACTCTCCCCACTCACCTAACAGTATCCCTGTCCCATGGTCAGACCACTCTCTTATCAATGTACTCCTCTCCATAAAATTGCCCTCCTCTACCACCCCCACACATAGTAACAAAATCTCCTTTGGCAAACCATGCACCACGGAAGACCTCATCTCTGCTTTGGACAATTTTACCGACAACCTAGACCTCACCAACCCTGATGCTGCCCTTTCCTCCTGGAACAAGCTCACCACTACCATAGCCAATGAAATTTGCCCTATCAACAATAAAGAAATACAGCACTCACAGTCAGCAAAAAAACCCTGGTACACCACTGATTTAAAAAATCTAAAAAGTGACCTTAGAAGTAAAGAAAAAACCTGGCGCAAAAACCCTACACCTAAGCAAGCAGCCATTTACAAATCTACACTAACACCTACAGACTCTCTACCCTCCAAACTTACAAATTATTACTCTGCAAAAATCCATAATTACCAATTCAATGCAAATGCTTTATTCTCGTATGTGACAGAACTCTCTAAATCTACCCCCCCCCCCCCGCCACAGATGAACAAGACAATAGCAAATGCGAAGAACTCGCCCTCTATTTAAAAAATAAAATATCAAAACTCCTCCTACACTTCCCTTCCAACCCCTCTCCAGCCAATCTGCTCCCCAAAAATCCCAACCTCAAATTCGAGTTTCTCGACTTAACCTCCAAGGAAATTGAATCCATTTAAAAAAAAATCAAACCTGCTACACACACCTCTGACACTATCCTAACTAAAGCACTCCTTTCCATTCCCTCCATCATCGCGAATCCCCTGTCTGACATAATCAACTGCTCCCTCTCCCCTGGCAAAGTCCCAGACCCCCTCAAACTTGCTGTTGTCAAGCCTCTTCTCAAAAAACCTACCCTTGACCCCACCAACCCTTCAAACTACCGTCCTATCTCTAACCTTCCCTTCATATCTAAAATTATGGAAAAAATAGTCAATTCACAGCTCTCTGACTATCTGGAAGACCATAATATTTTCCACCCCTCTCAATTTGGCTTCCGGAAGTCTCGTAACACGGAAAGCCTATTACTTTCACTGACTGACACTCTCCTCAAGGGCATGGACCATGGACAATCCTTTATCCTTGCCCTTCTTGACATTTCATCTGCCTTCGACACTATCAGTCACAAAATCCTCCTCACCTGCCTAACTGAGATTGGCATCTCAGACACAGCCATCCACTGGTTCTCTTCCTACTTCAATAACAGAGGCTACGTTATAAAAATTGCAAATTCCGAATCATCACACATCCCCCTTACCCAAGGCATCCCACAGGGCTCTTCACTATCCTCCATGCTCTTTAATATATAACTGTTACTGCTCTGCCACCTCCTCTCCGACCTTGGTCTTAAGTTTTTCTTATATGCAGATGATGTCCAAATCCTCATCCCTATCCAAGATTCCCTCACCAAATCTCTTATGTTTTGGGAAACTTGCCTCATCTCCATTAACTCCCTACTCTCTAACCTCCACCTTGCTTTAAACTCCTCCAAAACTGAAGTCCTCATCATTTCAACTCACCCTGACTGGACGCCACCATCTGCTTGTGACCTCACCCTTCACTCAAATGCTTTTCCCTACTTCGTGCGAGATCTCGGTGTCTCCCTAGACCACCAACTAAACTTAAAAAACCACATTAACACAATCATAAAGGGAGGATTTTTCAAGCTCCATATCCTCAAAAAACTTAAACCCCTACTCCATTCGCAAGACTTCCGCACAGTCCTGCAAGCGACAATGTTATCAAAAATGAATTACTGCAATTCCTTACTTCTAGGCCTTCCCTACTCTACTATTAGACCCCTGCAAATGTTACAGAATGCTATGGCAAGAATCCTTACAAATACACACAAAGCAGACCACATCACCCCTATTCTTAAGGAACTCCATTGGCTTCCCATTTTCTCCCGCATCAGATACAAAACCCTCACCATTATTCACAACTCCCTGCACAACTACAATCACTCCTGGCTTGAGGATGCTCTTCGATTTTGCTCCTCCAATCGTCCTATTAGAACCGCACTTTCAGGAACCCTCTACACCCCTTCCTTTAAATGTGCTCACCACACTTCCACCAGAGAAAGAGCCCTATCCATTGCAGGCCCCTCCCTCTGGAACATTACGCCACTTGAGCTCTGACTAGAACCAAGCATTCGGAAATTCAAAACAGGGGTTAAAACATGGCTCTTTAAAATGGCCTACCCTGATCCGGATCCTATGTAGTCCCCCTACTCCCTCTACTCCTTCAGAGAAAGAGCCCTTGTCATTAACGTACTCATAACCTTCTCCTTTATTCCTTTAATTATACTCTGTTTTGTCTCCCATTTCTCTGCACCTCTTTATATAGTCCCATTTTCCCGTCGATAGCAGGGCTGAATTAGCCATGCTGTCATGGGATCTGTCAATCAGGCCTGGGAGGCGGAGCTTGTCAAAGCAGATTACAGAGCTTTGCTCTCTGCGGCTGCGCGTATGTTCCCGCACAGGAAAGTAACGAAATCTCCTCAGTCTGTTTTTTCCGCAAGCGGGAACGCACGCGGAACTGTTCTCTCCTCAGTGCTGAAAATTTAAAATGGCAAAATTGGGGTTTAAACTCTGTCATTGTGGTAAGGTAATGTCGGTCACCGACGGACACGACCGATGTTACAGCTGTCTAGGATCAGATCACAATAAGGAAGATTGTGATTTTTGCTCTAAGATGTCACCTAGAGCACTGAAACAAAGGGCCTATAGGCTTCAGGAACTTTTTGCCTCAAGGAACCCGTCAGAGGCTCATTCATCGCCTGGCCCGTTAACTTTATCGGCTCCATCAAAAAAGAGAAATTTGTCGCCAGATCCTCAATCCTCCAAGAGAGGTATAGGGAGTGCGAAACGACGAAGGCCAATGGATTCTAAGAAATCCGCAGTGCCTGTAGAGCCGCAACTTACCAGATCGCTGCCAGAAACCTTTGCGCCGACACCTTCTCTGCCTACGGCGCCTTATGAGAGTAAAAATGTATCGGCGCCAAGAGAGTGCACAGCGCCGAGAGAGACTGAACTGATGCGCACGGCGCCGAGAGAGTCAAATATGCGCATGGCGCCGTTGAAATTTACGCATACGGCGCAGACTACAGTGAGATCAATGCGCACGGCGCCGAGGACATCGGTGCCGATAACCCTTGCGCGCACAAGATCAAAAAGATATGCGCATAACTCTACATCTACGCACAAATCTACATCTGCGCACAAGGACACAACCGAGCATAAGAATACAACTGCGCACACATCTACAGATGCGCATAAATATATTACTGCACATACATCTTCACCTTCACATAGATCTTCACCTGCGCATAGATCTACACTTGCGCGTAAATCTACACCTGCGTGTAAGTCTACATCTGCGCATAAACATAAATCCATGCACAAACACAAATCTGCGCATAACTCTAAATCGGCGCATAGATCTAAGTCTGCGCATAAAAAGCATTATCCTGCACAAAGCTCTTCTGTTGGAACTGATACCACAGAATATTCATCACATGGAAGTCAGACAGACTCGTCATCTAATGATAATTATAACCAATCACGGCACTCTCATCATAAAAAATTAGCAAACAGGAGTGCAACGTGGGAAATAAGTTCTTCCACTTCTAAATCATCACATAAACGGCCTTTCAATGCCTTCTCAGAGAGGTAATACAGGTTCTTTCCTCTAACACTTCTACAGATTCAGAAGATTTGAGGAATATATCTTTCAACAAAATACAAAGTGATATAAATGTTGCAGTTGGACACTGCTGGAGAGATAGTGGACCCTTGGGCCGGCCTACCTAGGGAAACAGGGTAGGCCGGGGGGCGGAGCCACAAGCTGGAGGGGTTCACCCAGGAACCAGGGACCCCCCGCGAGGAGCCCGTAGGGTCCCGGGTCCTCGGGACTTGGAACTGAGGCAGAAAGTCCAGAGGCTGAGATGGGCGTAGACCGGGACCAGAGCAAACAGAAAGGATAGGAAGTCCAAGGTGCCCGGAAGGCAGGGGACCGGCTGCACAGGGCCGAGGGCCGGCTGAAGGCAGGGCAGTGGGCGGCTGCGGAGTCTGTAGCAAACCGGAGTCTGAAGCAGGCTGTAGGCTGAAGTGGAGTCGGAAGCAGGCTGGAGTCAGTGGCTGGCTGCAGGCTGAAGCGGAGTCAGAAGCAAACCAGAGTCGGAGGCTCGCTGCAGGCTGAAGCGGAGTCAGAAGCAAACCGGAGTCGGAGGCTGGCTGCAGGCTGAAGCGGAGTCGGAAGCAAACCAGAGTCGGAGGCAGGCAGCAGGCTGAAGCGGAGTCAGAGGCAAACCGGAGTCGGAGGCAGGCAGCAGGCTAAAGCGGAAGTCAGAAGCAAACCGGAGTTGGAGGCAGGCAGCAGGCTGAAGCGGAGTCAGAGGCAAACCAGAGTCAGAAGCAGGCAATGTGGAGATCGCCAGGAACGCAACTAAGAACAACTACGGAGTTGTGAACCTTGTTGCAAGGCGATGAGAGAGAGTTTGAGCGCTGGTTATATCGGGACTTGGGAGTGACGTCAGCAGCGCGGGCGGGGCCAGGCTTCCGGGAGCTGAGCGCTCAAGACGGGCGTCCTCGCAACAATAAAGGTAACTAATACCTCACCTCAAAATAAATCAAAACACCTTAAAGAAGGTATCTCACAACAACAAGATGATCATATGACAATGCCCCCTCATACAAGAGAGGCATTTTATCAATTGTCCCAATCTTGAGCAGGTTTTTATGAAACACTTCAGTCATCATTCAAAATGACTAATATTGCTGAGGACAGTTCTCCAGAACATAAAGTACAGCTTAATACAGAGCCGTTGGTAGACCCACCAACATCTGCCATGGTAAACCCACCAATCTCTCCAACTCATACACAGGATACATCTTTTGACTCTCCTTTAATACAAACATCCCCATTATCATCTACGGGATTTCCATCAGATCCACATGAACAACCTCAGGAGCCGTACTCCCCTCCGGAAGACCTTACATACCCAAAATTCTTAGAAAAATTGGGAACAATATTGCATCTAGAGGTCCAAAAAGAAGCAGACCCTAGAGCAGAAACCTTTGGTCTTCTAAAGATTTTTGATACTCCAGGGGAACCAACATCTCTTCCACAGCAAGAGATCCTGCATTCAGTCTTACAAAAGTCCTGGGATACGCCTTATACAATTCCAGCTGTTTCCAGGAAAACAGACGTTAAATTTTGTATGAGAAAAACGTCATTATACACTCTACCACAATTACCACACGCTTCAATTGTAGTAGAGTCGGCGATGCAAAGATTCAAGAAAACAAAGCCGCATTCCCTTTACCCACCAGGGAAGGACAACAAATATTTGGATGAGTTTGGCAGGAAAATATACCATAACTCAATGTTGACTGCACGAATTATGCAGCATCAATTCTATATGGTACAATACTTATATGAGTGCATGCAAGCTATGAAGGGTATGCATTCCTCAATAGGGGATCAGATACATCAGCCTCTTCATGACATGGAAGAGTGTTCTCGACACATTTTGAGGTCAATCTACGAAGCACATGAAATGTCATCCAGGGCATCAGCAACAGCCATTGCAGCCCGCAGACTAGCATGGTTACGTTCAAGTTTGATACGTGAAGACTTGCACGAGAAACTAACAAACCTCCCATGTACAGGAGATAACCTGTTCGGAGAAAGATTCCAGGATGCAGTAAATAAGTTAAAAGAAGAAGCTCTAGCAGTACAATCACTAACATCACATCCTATTTATTCGACTACACGTCGCTATATGGGATCTACTCGTAGGCAATCATATGCCAGAAGACCCTATAGATCTTATCAGTCTTTTCGTACCCAACCATACCCTTCTTACCAGCGTCCTGCCCCACAACACAATACATCAAACCAACGTAGAGGCAAAACACATAACCAAAGGCAGCAGGCACAACCGCCGGCTACTGCAGCAAAAGCGACTTCATCTTTTTAGTTATTCAGCCGCCACCACAACATCAAGCTCCTCCAGGCAGGATTCGTTCTTGCCTGGAAGCCTGGGAAAGAATAACATCAGATCATAAGAACATAAGAACATAAGAAAATGCCATACTGGGTCAGACCAAGGGTCCATCAAGCCCAGCATCCTGTTTCCAACAGTGGCCAATCCAAGCCATAAGAACCTGGCAAGTACCCAAAAACTAAGTCTATTCCATGTTACCATTGCTAATGGCAGTGGCTATTCTCTAAGTGAACTTAATAGCAGGTAATGGACTTCTCCTCCAAGAACTTATCCAATCCTTTTTTAAACACAGCTATACTAACTGCACTAACCACATCCTCTGGCAACAAATTCCAGAGTTTAATTGTGCGTTGAGTAAAAAAGAACTTTATCCGATTAGTTTTAAATGTGCCCCATGCTAACTTCAAGTGCAGGAGGTCGTTCCCGGACCCCCGCTGGACTTTTGGCAAGTCTTGTGGGGGTCAGGAGGCCCCCCCAAGCTGGCCAAAAGTCCCTGGGGGTCCAGCGGGGGTCAGCGACGTCAGGAGCGATCTCCTACGCTCCTGACGTCGGGGGACAAAAAACAAAATGGCGCCGGCGCTACCTTTGACCTGTCATATGACAGGGCAAAGGTAGCGCCGGCGCCATTTCTACAACGCACCGCAGGCCCGAGAGTAAAAGATCACACCGGGACCCCCGCTCTGGACCCCAGGTAATTTAAGGCATTTTGGGGGGGTTCGGGAGGTGGGGGATTTATTTTAAAGGGTCGGGGTGGGTTTTAGGGTTGTTTTAGTGTGCCAGTTTTTCCGCCCTCCCCCTTCCCCTCCCCCTTCCTCCGATTTACGATTTTTGACGATAAATCGGGGGAATTCCTATTGTATCACGCTTCTAACGATTTTTGACGATTTAAAATATATCGGACGATATTTTAAATCGTCAAAAAACGATTCACATCCCTAGATTCCGTTACTTTCCTGCGCGGGAACATACGCGCAGCCGCAGAGAGCAAAGCTCTGTAATCTGCTTTGACAAGCTCCGCCTCCCGGGCCTGATTGACAGATCCCATGACAGCATGGCTAATTCATCCTGCTATCTACGGAAACATCGTTTACGGTAAGCAAACTTGTTTTTATACCCCTTCCCATGTCCTTAAACCCTACCTTTTTCCCTATAGTAACCCTTTTATACCCCTTTTATTTACCCCCCTCCACTATCCTTTAAACCTTACTTTTCCCTATATCAACCCTACTAGTTTATATATAGTTGCCTTTCTGAACGCATAATTTGTAATATCATATATAGTGTCTCCTGTATGTACTAGTTAAAGATAATGTATATTATTGTATATAATACTTTTTGTTATTATTGTATATAATACTTTTTGGAGTGTATAATTTATATAAGGTTATCCACAGTGTATAAGGTTATACACAGTCCCTTACTGAGTGTATAATTTACAATGCTACTTATGTTCTTCTGTTGTTTTCCATAAGAAAATGGTTACATGGAATAGACTTAGTTTTTGGGTACTTGCCAGGTTCTTATGGCCTGGATTGGCCACTGTTGGAAACAGGATGCTGGGCTTGATGGACCCTTGGTCTGACCCAGTATGGCATTTTCTTATGTTCTTATGTTCTTAGGTCTTACCTTTGATAATTTTCGTTCCTGTAGTACCACGGATCAGTCCAGACTCCTGGGTTTTGCCCCCCCTCTAGCAGATGGAGACAGAAGTTTACAAACCAAACTCCGCCTATATCTAGGCTGGTGCCACCTACAGTCTGGCAGTATTACTTAATGTCAAAGCAGAATGGATCCCAAAGAACCCACCAATTTAACTATACACAGTAACCGAACCACAACAACCGGCTCAACAACCCCCGAATGGGAACAGAACCTGAGCCACCGATAATACCTCTGACAGTATTGAGCAAAAAACTGATATAAAAAGACAGACAGCTCGGACTCTCCTTTCATATGGCAGAACTGCTGGGTGGGACTATGGACTGATCCGTGGTACTACAGGAACGAAAATTATCAAAGGTAAGACCTAATTTTCTTTTCCCTGTACTTACCCGGATCAGTCCAGACTCCTGGGATGTACCAGAGCTTACCTTAAATGGGATGGGACCCGGAGAGGCCGGCCCTGAGCACCCCATCACCAAAGCCTCCGCCGTCTGGAGCCTTAACATCCAGGCGATAATGACGAGAGAAAGTATGTAACGATTTCCACGTCGCCTCCCTGCAAAGCTCTGCCGAAGGTATCTGTTGACATTTCGCCTAGGCCGCGGCCTGGCAATGAGTAGAATGCGCATGTAGGCCCACCGGTAGAGACCTACCCTGTAACAGATATGCCGAACTGATAGCCTCCTTCAACCATCGAGCAATGGTAGCTTTTGAAGCAGCATTCCCTCGCCGAGGACCACTCCAAAGCCCAAAAAGATGATCCGATACTCGGAAAGCGTTAATAACCTCCAAGTGGCGCAACAGTGCCCGCCGGACATCCAACCAGTGCAAGTCCTTTGCCAAGAGATCTGCCCTGTCCAATCGGAAAAGGAAGGCAGTTCCACCATCTGATTTAAATGAAAAAGCGGACACCACCTTAAGAAGAAAGGAAGGAACTGTAAGAAGCGACACCCCCGAGTCCGAGATCCACAAAAAGGGCTCCCGACATGACAGAGCCTGAAGCTCTAAAATCCGCCTCACTGAGACAATAGCCACCAGAAACGCCACCTTCAGAGTCAAATCTTTTAGAATAGGCTGGCAAAGGCAAAGAGGCTCAAAAGGAGCGCTGCATAAGGCTCTCAGAACCAGATTCCAATTCCAGGGGCGTACGCAAATGCTTAGCACCTTTAAGAAAATGGACCACATCAGGATGAGACGCAAAGGGCATGCCTTGAACTTGACCGCCAAAAACGCCAAGGCCACCACCTGAACACGGGAAGAACTACACACAAAAGCCCTTTGCCAAACCCTCTTAAAGGAAAAGCAAGACCTCGGGAACGGATGCACGAGTAGGGACCACCTCCTGAGCAAGACACCACGTCTCGAATACCTTCCAAACCCGCACATACGATAATGAAGTAGAAACCTTGCAGGACCGCAAGAGAGTGGTGACTACCGATTCTGAATACCCTCTGGTCTTCGACCTAAGCCTCTCAAAAGCCATGCGGCTAGACAAAAGTGTGCGACCTGGTCGAAACAAACGGGACCCTGATGAAGTAGGACCGGAAGCTCCGGGAACCGAAGGGGCTCCTCTACGGCCATGTTCCGAAGGTCCGCAAACCAAGGACGACGCGGCCATTCTGAAGCTACCAGAACTACTTCCGCCGGGTGTAACTCTATGCATCGCAGAATTCTGCCGATGAGAGGTCACGGGGGAAAGAAATAAGGAAGACATCCGTCGGCCAAGGCAACACCAGAGCATCCACGCCCTCCGCTGCCGATTCCCCGGGGACGAGCGAAAAACCGTGGAGCTTTGGTATTCCTGAATGTTGCCATCAGGTCCAGAGCGGGCGCCCCCCACCGTGCGAAAATGAGACGAAACGCGGTGTCTGCGAGTTCCCATTCTCCATTGCGACTGAGAAAATCCGCCTGTACATTCTCTACCCCGGCAATAGGCGAAGCTGCAATGCTGCACAGGTGTCGTTCTGCCCATGTCATCAATTGCCTGGCTTCGGATGCCACTGGCTGACTCCTGGTTCCCCCCTGGCGGTTGATGTAGGCCCCCGCGGTCGCATTGTCGGATAGGACCCGGACTGACTTGCCTCGAACCAGAGGAAGGAAGGCCTGTAGAGCCAGTCGAATCGCCCGGGTCTCTAAGCGGTTGATGGACCAACCTGCTTCCCGTGGGGACCATACACCCTGAACTGACTTGCGACGGCAAACCACCCCCCAGCCGGACAAGCTGGCATCCGTGATGACCACTGACCAGGAAGGAACCGCTAATGGTACTCCTCGGCTTAAATTGGCTGTGCACAACCACCAATCCATGCTGGCCCGGGCCACCTGCGTTAGAGGCAAGGACAGAAGAAATTGCTCCAACACCAGATTCCATCGGGAAAGCAACGCTGACTGCAACAGTCGCATTTGAGCGAAAGCCCAGGGAACCAATTCCAGCGTCGAAGTCATGGAGCCCAACATCTGAAGATAATCCCTGACTATTGGCATGGGTATGGACAGCAAACACCAAACTTGAGCCAAACAAAGATAAGTCAGGCCCAGAGCACACGAAAACAAAACTGAGAGAACTTTTTTTTTTTTTTTTTTTAAATAATTACCAGTCGCCACCAGCTCCGGTACCACCTGGGGGGAGTGAGCCGGGCTCCCCGGTGTCACCCCCAGGGCAGGAAGATACGCTGGGAAATGGGATAACCCCCACACGTCAGCGGCCTCTGTAACCAGGCGGGATGGCCCCCTCAGGGCCTCACACCCCCTGGGAGGCGCAGTACTAGACCAGCAGGCAAACAACTGCGGTCTCCTTACTGACTTCTCACTACCATCCTAACAATACACTATTCCTAATGCTACCTAATACCACTATCTATTTATTCTTTTTGAAGCACCAAACCAGGCCTCAGCACAGACTGTAGGTTTTGCACCCTCTCCACCTGCTAGGAGACAGAAGAATACTGCCAGACTGTAGGTGGCACCAGCCTAGATATAGGCGGAGTTTGGTTTGTAAACTTCTGTCTCCATCTGCTAGAGGGGGGGCAAAACCCAGGAGTCTGGACTGATCCAGGTATGTACAGGGAACAGGTATTGTTCCTTTTCTCCTCTTCCTGTTTTTCCCTCTCTTCTCTCGCCCCTTCTCTCTTCCTATCTACTCCCTCTTCCCCCACCCTGGTTTTTTGTAATTTCCTCCTTCAGTTATATTGTAAACCGGCATAATGTACCCACGAATGTTGATATATAAAAGCTAATAAATAAATAAATAATTTTATTCCTTACTCTCATTTCCTCCTTATTATGACCATGCTCCAGGTCTCAAAAAATGTATTTCCGTGTTCAGTCATCCTTTGTTTGCACAAAACTATTTGTACTTTACATGCATGTGTGTGAACACTGCATGGGGCTCTGAAAGGGTGAGCACAACAGGGATACAATATACTCACATTTCCAGTGGGGAGAGTGGATAAATAGGAGCACCTTCAAAATATGTAAACACTACTGCTTTAGAATTCAAAACAAGGCTTAATTTATGGGGGAATGACCTACTTTTTTTCAGACAAGAGTCAGAGCAGCAGGGGTGTTCATTTCAGGCATCCTACAGGG
Organism: Rhinatrema bivittatum; assembly: GCF_901001135.1. NCBI lineage: Eukaryota > Metazoa > Chordata > Amphibia > Gymnophiona > Rhinatrematidae > Rhinatrema > Rhinatrema bivittatum. Next base: position 219,614,151 of record NC_042617.1, on the reverse strand, counting down.
AAGATGAGGAGAAGGGCTGAGTGCTAGTGAGTGAAGGAAGGCTAGGGGTTGAGCACTGTTGTGAGCTGGGATAAGGAGGAATAGTGTGTTTGTGCATAAATATATGTGAGAAAGTGTGTGCATTTGAGCGAATGAGAAAATTCATACCCAGTCCTGAATCCTCTCACTGTTCATACCTGGCCCTGGCCTTGCTCCCTCCAACCCTGCTCCACTCCACAGTTCCACTTCCTTTTTATTGCGGTTCTGCTCGCAGGCCTAGCCGCAAGCAGCCCCTTACCTTCAGCCTGCTTGTCCCCGATGTTCTCTGTGGTTGGAGCCGCCTCTGAACATCTCCATGCGGCAGGAGGCCGCTGTCTTCGCTACTCCCACAGCCGGCTGACGCCGTAGCTGTCTTCCCTCTCGGCCCAGAGGCCATGTTGAAGTTTCCTGCTTCTCGTGGCATGGAGCCGCTGACATCCTGTCTCCTCTTCTTGCAGCCGGGGGACTGCTCCAGAGCTCCTCTTCATGGCCCGGGGGCCACCACCGGTGTTTCCTGGTGGCAAGAGCCGCCCCTGAATGGATAAATTCTTGGAGGAGAAGTCTATTACCTGCTATTAATTAAGTTGACTTAGAAAATAGCCACTGCAATTACTAGCAATGGTAACATGGAATAGACTTAGTTTTTGGGTACTTGCCAGGTTCTTATGGCCTGGATTGGCCACTGTTGGAAACAGGATGCTGGGCTTGATGGATCCTTGGTCTGACCCAGTATGGCATGTTCTTATGTTCCTCTTCGCGGCAGGAAGGCACCTCCCTCGTCGGGGCCTTCCTGCGGCCCGTTCTTCCTGCTCCTGTGCTCCAGCATTGCTGCAGTCCGCTGTCCGTGGTTCTGCATCTCTTCCTCTTCCTTAGGTGCGGGGCCACGCCTCTCTTCCAGCTTTAAAGGGCCAGTAGGGCGTGGTCCCTCTGGCCCCACCTGGATGACATCACAGAGATGTAGTCATCTTCAGCCCTACTTAAGCGCCCTGCAGTCAGTCTAATGTTGCCTTCACAAGGAGCCAGTTCAGGAGTTGGACTGCTGCTGGATCCAAGCCTCCAATGACGTCCTCCTCCTCATCTTCTTCAAGGCATTATGTTCTTTATCGTCCTTGTCTTTGATGTTCCATGTTCCTGTCATGATATCTGAGTTTCAGCCCTGATGTCCAAGTTCCAGTCCTGATGTCTGAATCATGTTCCGTGAGCCAATTCCTGATGTTCCAAGTCCTGAGATGTTTCATGTTCCAAGTCCTGAGATGTTCCATGTTCCAAGATGTTCCATGTTCCAAGTCCTGAGATGTTCCGTGTTCCAAGATGTTCCATGTTCCAAGATGTTCTGTGTTGCAAGTCCTGAGATGTTCCCAGTCCTGATGCTCCAGGTCCTGAAAAACCCATGCCTCTGGAGATTCCTTGCTTTTAAATCTGAGTTCCGGTTTCCAAGTTCCAAGTTTTATCTTCGTCTGTATCCTGTTCCGACTCCGGAGGATCCGAGGGGTTACTTCACTCCTGTGCTGTGAGACTTTCTGAGCATGTCCCGCTCCCCTCATGGTCCGCAACCAGCCATCTGGCTGTGTAGGGCGCGTAGGGGACAGTGTGGTCTGCGACCAGCCAACGGGCTGTGAAGGGTGCCTGAGGGGTCTTGCTCATCCCCCTTTGTGTCCTCGTTCCATGTTCCTCATCTGAGTCTCCAGTGTGGTGCACGACCAGCCCACAGGCTGTGTAGGGCGCCTGAGGGACTTTGCTTGTCCCCACACCTCCTCCTCTACGTTCCAAGTCTCTACGTCTCCTCGTCTATGTTCCAAGTCTTCATATCCGAGTCTTTGTTCCAAGTTCCATGTCTGAGTCTTCTACTCTAGAGCCTCTGTCCGCCCTTGTCTCCTGTCTGGCCTGCCGCCTTTACCGTTCCCAGCGGCAGGTCCGAAAGGGCTTGGAGTGGTCGGAGGACCACTCAGAGACCAACCTTGTGTGGTTGGCCTCACCAAGGCTGTTCAGGTCGGTGGGGGCCTGGGCTTCTGGTCCTATCCCAGATGGACCTTGTCTCTCCTGCCTCAGTGCTTCCTTGGAGCTCCTCTCCTGGTTCGCTGAGGCCCAAGGGAACATTTCTCCCTGGGATCGTGAGCACTCTCTAGTTCCTTCGGATCCCCAACAGATTGCGAAGGTCATGTGTCCGGTGAGCATGTTGCAGTGTTGGGCCCATGCTATGTTCCAGAATTCTTGATCCAAGAACTTTCGTTCCTGAACTTTTGTATCCTTAACCTTTTGAGTATCCCTTCGACCTGCTGGAGGCACCAGTTTTGCTGAAATTTTTTTTTTCCATTTCCAGTTTCCTGGACATTCAAAATTCGGTTACTAACCAGAATCTTTCCTTCTCATTTCTTAGTTCTATTTCTGCAGTGGTCTGGATTCCACGACCCGCAGGAGGCGCCTGTGTCCAGATCCTCTCCAAGTCTAGTCCTCTGGATCTCATGACCTATGAAGTTCCTGCATCCAGATCTTCACTCCAGGTCCAGTCCTGAAACCCCTCTCGACCTGCAGGGGGCACCTGCTACCATTCCAGGACTAATCTCCATTCTTCCCACTACGATGTGGTCCAGCTCCCTGGGTTCCATACAACCTGCAGGAGGCTCTTGCGCCCAGGTTCCACATCCAGCATCTAGTATCTTCGACGTCAAGAGTCCTCAAGCATCAGGGAATATGCTCATCTTAAAGTGTACTCGACATCAACACTCCGGGTTAGGGATGTGCATCCGTTTTCCACGTATTTGTAATCCGCAACTTATTTTGTCCTATCTGTTAAATACGTGGGGAGGCGAAACGCATCGTGACCCCCCACGTATTTAAGATATCTGTTTTATTCGGCCTCCTAAATAAAAATTTAACCACCCCCCCCCCCCCAAGACTTACCAAAACTCCCTGGTGGTCCAGCGGGGAGTCCAGAAGTCATCGCTGCACTTGTTTGCCGGTTTCATCACGGCGCCGATAGCCTGTGTCACAGGGGCTACCGGTGCCATTGGTCAGCCCCGTCACATGGTCACCAGCGCCATCTTGTGCTCCTACCATGTGACAGGGGCTGACCAATGGCACCGATAGCCCCTGTGATATAGTATGGGCAAAGGCTATCGGCGCCATTTTGAGTCCTGGCATCGGACGGCAGGTCGCTCCGGGACCCCCGTTGGACCCACAGGGACTTTTGGCCAGCTTGGGGGGGCCTCCTGACCCCCACAAGACTTGCCAAAAGTCTAGCGGGGGTCCAGGAGCGACCTCCTTCACGCCAGCCGTCCGATGCCACGGCGATTTTGAGTCTCAAAATGGCGCCGATCGCCTTTGCCCTCACTATGTGTGTCATAGTGAGGGCAAAGGCGATCGGCGCCATTTTGAGACTCAAAATCGCCGTCCGATGCCAATACTCAAAATGGCGCCGATCGCCGTCATAGTGAGGGCAAAGGCGATCGGCGCCATTTTGAGTATTGGCATCGGACGGCCGGCATGAAGGAGGTCGCTCCTGGACCCCCGCTGGACTTTTGGCAAGTCTTGTGGGGGTCAGGAGGCCCCCCCAAGCTGGCCAAAAGTCCCTGTGGGTCCAACGGGGGTCCCGGAGCGACCTGTCGTCCGATGCCAGGACTCAAAATGGCGCCGATAGCCTTTGCCCTTACTATGTCACAGGGGCTACCGGTGCCATTGGTCAGCCCCTGTCACATGGTAGGAGCACAAGATGGCGCCAGTGACCATGTGACAGGGGCTGACCAATGGCACCGGTAGCCCCTGTGACACGCCATGATGAAACCGGCAAACGAGTGCAGGGATGGCTTCCTGACTCCCCGCTGGACCACCAGGGAGTTTTGGTAAGTCTTGGGGGGGTCAGGAGGGTGGGGGGTTGTAGTTAATTTTAATTTTAGCTGGGTCACTAATTTAACTCGCCGTAGTAACGTATTTACAGATCGACAACTTATGGAATTCTCCATACTTCTGCATGAAACGGAATTGACCCCCCACGAATACGTATCACGAATGCAACGAAAACTTTTTGCCTGCACATCCCTACTCCGGGTTTTGGATTCATACAACCTGCAGTAGGTGCCTGCACCTAAGACCTGTCTCTTCCAACCAGTCCCTGTTTGCATTGCCATAGTGCTTGCCTTAGGGCCATCTTCAGTTCAATACACCTCTCTGCTTCTGCAAGTAGAGACTCCAGCTATGGGTTATTTATTTATTTATTTGTAAGCTTTTATATACCGAAGTTTGGTACTGGCCTTTATTCCAGTTTACAGTTGTAACAACATTTTACAGTATTAACAAGAACATTTGGTGTTTGCAACAATGAAAAATCGTAACAAAAATATTATAGGTTTGTACATTTACAGAGGTAACTTGCAGTATAACTATAAACAGTGGTTATGTTAAATGTAGATGACACCTTGACATTTTCATGGATATAACTGTTATGCTGTCTGAGGGGGGTAAGCATGGATTTTCTCAGTAGTTGGGTAGAATGTTGTAGCATAATTCACAGAATAGGGGGAAAAGGGGGGGGGGGGGGAAAGACTGATTGGTATGTTATTATGGTTAATTTAGGGTGTAGAGTGATTGTGGTTTGTAATTTATAAGTGCCCGGGGCTTAGTATTAAATGGTTATGAGTGTTGTTGTGTTTCGTAGGTTAGTGTTGTTTATCCGATGCCATTAACCTACGAAACACAACAGCACTCATAACCATCTAATACAGTTCAATACACCTCTCTGCTTCCACAAGTAGCGACTCCAGCTTTGGGTTACATGTCGGTTCTACGCAGACATCACATTCCTGCATTTCACCTTGACCTCTACTCAGCGAATCACCCTGAAACCACAGATAAACCCAGCCCTTGCTACGTGCACGTGGATTCAAACCAGGATCACCATGAGTCCTCCAGCGTCCTTCATGCAGTGTTCCAAGCACCCAGAATCAGGATTGGAAGAGCCTGATTTTCTACCATCTGCTCTGCTATTTATTTATTTATTTATTTATAGGCTTTTCTTTGTCGACATTCGTAAGGCACATCATGCCGGCTTACATTGAACTGAACAGGAGGAAAATACAATGAACAGAATAACATATCATAGTTAAAAAAACATTATATGGTTATATATAAGAACATAAAACATTATATGGTTATATATAATAACATGAAAGAACTGATAGGTAGGGTAGAAAAAAAGGTATAAAGAGAATAGTAACTTTGTACAAACTATACAGCTTTATCTTTAGCATTGTGTGTGAAAGCAGGGGTTACAAAATGCGTAGAAAAATTCCAGATGGGGAGGGTAAGAGGCACTAATGGAAAGGGAGGAAGAGTAAAGGGGTAGGGGCGCAAAGAAAGGGGAGGAGGTGGGAAAGGGCTGGCAGTGGAAAGTCTTAGAAAAGGTCCATTTAGGAGAGGTCTACGCAATAAATGAGTCAGGGTATGCCTGCTTAAAGAGCCATGTTTTGACTCCTTTTTTGAATTTGTTGAGTGACTGCTCTATTCGGAAGGAGGGGGGGAGGGAGTTCCAGAGGTAGGTGCTAGCTATGGAGAAGGCCCTTTCCCTGGTGAGGGACAGATGCGCAGCCTTCAAGGAAGGAATGTGTAAGGTACCTGCATGAGCACTTCTTGTGGGGCGGTTCGAAGTGCGGAAACAAGGCATTCCTTCCAGCCATGTGTGATTGAGTTTGTATAATGAGGAGTGAAGAATGGTCAGTGTTTTGTATTGTGAGCGGAAGGAGATAGGCAGCCAGTGCAGGTCTTTTAAAATTGGGGTAATGTGTTCTGTTTTGCGTGTGTTTGTTATGATTCTAGCCATGGAGTTTTGGAGGATCTGAAGAGGCTTGATTGTGGTAGCAGGAAGGCCGAGTAGAAGGGCGTTACAATAGTCCAGTTTCGAAAGCATAGTAGCCTGGACTACAGTTCTGAAATCGTTAGTATGGAGCAGAGGTTTGAGTTTCCTGAGGACATTTAGTTTGTAGAAGCCTCCTTTTATGAAGCTTGGCAGTGAGGCTATATAGCCTCACTGCCAAGCTAAGGACTGCACTACCACCTTCCAATGGTCTAATATGCCTGCACTGCTGTGCTATTCATTCCACTGATGGGACCTTGTCTTCTGAGAAACCATGTGGCTATCTTCAGTCCATCACCCCAGATAGCCTTCCGTATGCTTTATGAGGTCACTGAGTATTTGCCAACTCCTGTGTCTTCCACCAGTGACTTACTTCTGCAGGGACATTCACCATCACCTGCATTTGACTTTCCAGCTGTGAGATTCCCTGCATACCAATTGGAATCCTCTGCTGTTTTTGAGCCTGGTTCCTTGAAACTTCATCCACCTTAAGTGGCTCTTGACTTAGTCCTAAAGGGAACTTCATCGTCATCGTCATCTGGGTAATCCCCTTCAACAGATCAGTTCTTTGAACAAATGCCAGAGCAACACTTACTGACTGTCAAGTTCCTCTATGAATCACTTCACCACCTTGTGGGAGCCTGTAGCTACTCATGGGTTTTCCAAGATGCAACTATCTCTTCACCAAGCTATAGAGACTTCTCTCGTCTGGCCTTGCAGCCTGGAAGCAGCAATCCTGAGCTTCCTCATATTGCTTTTTTCAGCCTTGAATCAACCATCTTCTTAAGATAAAAGTTGCCTTCAGGATCAACTCACCATCGGCTGAGCTATGTTCATTGGACTTCCATCCGTGTCCTCCCGGTACCACTGCCTATTCAAAGGCAACGGGCACTTGTAAGTTTGTCTACTTACTCTCCTGGAGTTCCATCTTCACATCTATAGAATCCAGCTTGAAGTCTGATCCATCTTTTCCATGCTACCACCATGAAGATGATTCTTGTCTACTCACTACTCTGGCCCTGACCACTGTGAACCAAGAACCGGTCCTCACTCCAAGATACTCCTCATCTATACCTTCTGTTTATCCTAGACTCCTTGTCTTTGATCTCTGACACCTTGATCTCTAGAACCTGAGATGCAGACTCGCTGTCCTACACCTTGTACAAGTCTAACTGCGCCTTCAGTATATGTCTTGTCTCAATGTTTAATCATATCCATCCTTTGTTTCCAGCCTTGGATTCTCTCCAGATGTTCCAGTTCCAGATGTTCCAGCTTAAGATGCCCTGACTATTTCCAACCTCCTGAAGGAAGGAAGGGGACCCCTTTGAGATAGGGGTGCTGTTGCAGGTCTGCTTGTGGCTGGAGCAGCCCCCGAACATCTCCACGCGACAGGAGGCCACCGTCTTCACCGCTTCCATGGCTGGCTGAAGACATAGCTGTCTTCCCTCACGGCCCGGAGGCTACATCGAAGTTTCCTGCTTCTCGCAGCACGGAGCCACTGACGTCCTGTCTACTCCTCTTGCGGCCGGGGAGCCACTCTGGAGCTCATCTTCACAGCCTGGAGGCCACCACCAGTGTTTCCTGGCAGCAGGAGCTGCCCCCATATCTCCTCCTTGTGGCAGAAAGCTGCCGCCCTCATTGGGGCCTACCTGTGGCCCATTCTTCCTGCTCCTGTGCTCCAGTGTTGCTGCAGGCTGCTGTCCGTGGTTCTGCATCTCTTCCTCTTCCTTAGGCATGAGGCAGTGCCTTTCTTCCAGCTTTAAAGGGCCAGCAGGGAGTGGTCCCTCTTAGGGATGTGCAGCCAGAAAGTATTCGTTACATTCGGGATACGTATTTGTCGGGGGAGCATATTCATTGCATTCGTACAATGGCACCCCGATTACGTGCATTCATTTTCCAGTTCCCATTAAAGTCAAGGGGGAAGTATTTGCAGCCTATTTTTGACTGCAGAATTAGGGTTTTATTATCAAATTTGATGAAACTTCTGGGGAGCAATCATCAGAAAAACAAAACAGCTCCAAGGTACTTAGACTGTGGCAAAGTGGCACCAAAGAGGCATGAATAGCCTAAGGTACTTTAAAGGGGCAGAGGGGTACCAAGAGTGGCAAGAAGAGTGCTTTAATAGAGGCACAAAGAAGCAGCGAGAGTGTCAAAAACACACCACAGCTTCAAAAGAGAGCACCGATAACAAATGCATGAACCCTCGAAGGCAGCATGACAGGCAAAGTGGCAAGACGAGTGGCATTGACATCCTACAGCACAATGAAGGAGGAACATACATAGCAAGCAGAAAGACAAGCACCAACACACTGAGCAACCATGATAGTGGCCAGAACACCACAAGGTGTTGAGTGAGTCATCTGGTGTATGGCAGCAAGGCACAGAGGCAGAGGGTAGATACAGGCTGGCTACACCCGGGGAGAGTTCCCTTTCCTTTGTGCAGGAAAGGGCTCCCTAGAATGGGTTCGCCCCTAGAGTGGGGTGTTTCCGTTGGCATCTAGTGAGCTCTCGCTGGTCTTTTAAAATCTGGTAGAGTTAGCAGATATACAAAAGAGAAATTTCAAAGCCGAGGCGGAGGAGGTTTCCATGTAAACAGCGGTTCAACATGGGTCAGAGAGTAGATGCAGGCTGGCTACACCCGGGGAGAGTTCCCTTTCCTTTGAGCCAGGAAGGGCTCCCCAGAATGGGTTGGCCCCAAGAGTGGAGCACAAGCCTTCAAAGCATGGCGACCTGGAGAGGGTCTCACTGTGAGCATGGTCTCACTGTGTTGTGTTTGCCACAGTCTAAGTAACTTGGAGATCTTTACTTGTTCTGAACACGTGTCAACAGGTGGTAAGAGATAGGCTGCAACAACGGTGAGATTTCCCGTTCTTTTAGCAGGAAAGGGCTCCCTGGAATGGGTTGGACCATAGAGTGTATAATAGTACAAATTGTTAGGATTTAAGCATCTGCAAACAGATCATGACTTCATAAGCAAGATGGAGGAAGTTCTCTTCTCTGCCCTGAAACTAAAGAAAACAGTTTGTTTTATTTAAGAATCCATGCTGTGAAGGATTACTAGTTAGAATTGCCAGAGACTGTGGTTTCCCTTTCCAACGATGGTTCAGCCATTAGGACTGGACATAAGGCATGGACGAACAGGCACAGCAGTTGAGGGCAGAGGTCAATCCCATGTAGGGACATAAGGTCTGCATTGACAGGCACAGCAATACAGGACAGAGTCAATCCCACCTGGGGACATAATGCCTGGACGGACAGGCACAGCAGTCAAGGACAGAGTCAAATCCACATAGGGTCATAAGGTCTGGATGGACAGGCACAGCAATCGAGGTCAAACACTTGTAGGGACATAAGGCCTAGACAGACAGGCACAGAATTTGAGCACAGAGGGCAATCGCACCTAGGGACATAAGGCCTGGACGGACAGGCACAGCAATCGAGGACAAACACTTGTAGGGACATAAGGCCTGGACGAACAGGCACAGCAATACAGGACAGAGTCAATCCCACCTAGGGACATAAGGCCTGGATGGACAGGCACAGCAGTCGAGGACAGAGTCAATCCCAGGTAGGGACATAAGGCCTGGACAAACAGGCATAGCAGTCGAGGACAGAGGACTGTAGGTATTTCCCTATCCCCAGAGGGCTTACAATCTAAGTCAAACCCTTGTAGGGACTTAAGGCCTGGACAGACGGGCACAGCAATCGAGGACAGAGTCAATCCCATGTAGGAACATAAGACCTGGACGGATAGGCACAGCAATACAGGACAGCATCAATCCCACCTAGGGACATAAGGCCTGAATGAACAGGCACAGCAGTCGAGGACAGAGGCAATCCCACGTAGGGACATAAGGCCTGGATGGACAGGCACAGCAATTAAGTTCAAACCATTGTAGGGACATAAGGCCTGGAAGAACAGCCACAGCAATATAGGACAGAGTCAATCCCACCTAGGGACATAAGGCCTGGATGGACAGGCACAGCAATTAGAACAGAGTCAAGCTCACGTAGGGACATAAGGCCTGGACAGAAAGGCACAGCAATCGAGGACAGAGGGCAATCCCACCTAGGGACATAAGGCCTGGATGGACAAGCACAGCAATCGAGGTCAAACACTTATAGGAACATAATGCCTGGACTGACAGGCACAGCAATCGAGGTCAAACCCTTGTAGGGACATAAGGCCTGGACAAACTGGCACAGCAATACAGGACAGAGTCAAGCCCACCTAGAGACATAAGGCCTGGATGGACAGGCACAGGAATACAGGACAGAGTCAAGCCCACCTAGGGACATAAGGCCTGGATCTACAGGCACAGCAATCAAGGTCAAACACTTGTAGGAACATAAGGCCTGGACTGACAGGCACAGCAATTGATGTCAAACACTTGTAGGGATATAAGGCCTGAATGAACAGGCACAGCAATGCAGGACAGAGTCAAACCCACCTATGGACATAAGGCCTAGACAGGCAGGCACAGCAATCGAGGTCAAACACTTGTAGGAACATAAGGTCTGGACAGACAAGCATAGCAATACAGGACAGAGGACAATCCTACCTAGGGACATAAGGCCTGGAAGGACAGGCACAGAAATCGAGGTCAAAAAAATTGTAGGAACATAAAGGCTGGACAGACAGGCACAGCATACGAGGACAGAGGGCAATCCCACCAAGGGACATAAGACCTGGACGGACAGGCACAGCAATCGGGTCAAACACTTGTAGGACCATAAGGCCTGGACTGACAGGCACAGCAATCGAAGTCAAACCCTTGTAGGGACATAAGGCCTGGACGAACAGGCACAGCAATACAGGACAGAGTCAATCCCACCTATGGACATAAGGCCTGGACGGACAGGCACAGCAATTCATGACAGAGTCAATCCCACGTAGGGACATAAGGCCTGGACTGACAGGCACAGCAATAGAGGACAGAGTCAATCCCAAATAGGGACATAAGGCCTGGACGGACAGGCACAGCAATACAGGACAGAATCAATCCCACCTAGGGACATAAGGCCTGGACGGACAGGCACAGCAGTCGAGGACAGAGTCAATCCCAAATAGGGACAAAAGACCTGGGCTGACAGGCACAGCAATTGAGGACAAACACTTGTAGGAACATAATGCCTGGACTGACAGGCACAGAAATCGAGGTCAAACCCTTGTAGGGACATAAGGCCTGGCCAACTGGCACATTAATACAGGACAGAGTCAAGCCCACCTAGGGAAATAAGGCCTGAACGGACAGGCACAACAATAGTGGATAGAGTCAAACACTTGTAGGGACGTAAGGCCTGGATGGACAGGCACAGCATTCGAGGACAGAGGACAATCCCGCCTAGGGACATAATACCTGGATGGACAGGCACAGCAATTGAGGTCAAACACTTGTAGGACCATAAGGCCTGGACTGACAGGCACAGCAATCGATGTGAAACCCTTGTAGGGACATAAGGCCTGGATGAATAGGCACAGCAATACAGGACAGAGTCAATCCCACCTAGAGACATAAGGCCTGGACTGACAGGCACAGCAATACATGACAGAGTCAAGCCCACGTAGGGACATAAGGCCTGGATTGACAGGCACAGCAATCGAGGTCAAACACTTGTAGGAACATAAGGCCTGGACATACAGGCACAGCATTTGAGGACAGAGGGCAATCCCACCTAGGGACATAAGGCCTGGACGGTCAGGCACAGCATTCGAGGACAGAGTCAATCCCACGTAGGGACATAAGCCCTGGATGGACTGGCACAGCAATACAGAACAGAGTCAATCCCACCTAGGGACATAAGACCTGGACAAACAGGCAAAGCAATGGAGGTCAAACCCTTGTAGGAACATAAGGCCTGGATGAACAGACACAGCAGTCGAGGTCAAACACTTGTAGGTACATAAGACATGGACGAAAAAGCACAGCAATACAGGATAGAGTCAATCCCACCTAGGGACATAAGGCCTGGACAGATAAGGCTTGGATGGATAGGCACAGCAATACAGGACAGAGTCAATCCCACGTAGGGACATAAGTCCTGCACGGACAATTGAGGTCAAACACTTGTAGGAACATAAGGCCTGGACTGACAGGCACAGCAATCGAGATCAAATACTTGTAGGAATATAAGGCCTGGACTGACAGGCACAGCAATCAAGGTCAAACACTTGTAGGAACATAAATCCTGGACAGACTGGCACAGCATTCGAGGACAGAGGGCAATCCCACCTAGGGACATAAGGCCTGAATGGACAGGCACAGCAATCGAGGTCAAACACTTGTACGAACATAATACCTGGACTGACATACACAGCAATCGAGGACAGAGTCAATCCCAAGTAGGGACAGAATGCCTAGACAGGCACAGCAATACAGGACAGAGTCAATCCCACCTAGGGACATAAGGCCTGGATGGACAGTCACAGCCATACAGGACAGAATCAAGCCCACGTAGGGACATAAGGCCTGGACTGACAGGCACAGCAGTTGAGGACAGAGGTATATCCCACCTAGATACATAAGGCCTGGACAAACAGGCACAGCAATAGTGGATTTCCTTTGTGCAGGTATGTTGTGGTTTGACTTGTCACTTCTTCCTGAACTGGTTCACTGCCAGAAGAAGATGGCATCTTTTTCATTTCTGAAAGATAATTCAACAGATAATGCTTTTAGAGCAATGGAGACTGCCATTTGTGAAGCAAGAACTGAGCTGTAATACCCAGAAGCTATGAACTGTACTTAAATATGCACTTCAGCTGATGACAAAGGAACATGAAGAGCTCTCAGAAATAAGAAAACTGCTACTCATGTCAAAATCTACAATATCAACCTATGTTGACTTTGTGGATTACACAGTGCCTCTGTAAACAATGGGAACTCAGAGGATTAACTAGAGTGCAACTACCACCAGTTTTCAATAGTACTTGAAACATTACTGTTGGCTTGGTTATGAAAAATTTTGAGCATATGAAATATACAAGGTCTAAACATCTTAAGTCAGCTTTTTATGTTCTTACATTCCAAATGTGGACGGAAAGGCACAGCATTAGAGGTCAGGCCCTTGTAGGGACGTACAGCCTGGACAGTGGATGGTCAGGCACAGCGTTTCAGGTCAGGTACATGTGCTGCAGTGCTTATATTATCTGGAGCATAGGAGGAAGCTGGAGCTTCTACAAGGCTTTAAATTGCTTTTATTCATCTTGCCATTCACAGGGAAAATTTGGAAACCCAAACAAAGGCAGGTTTACTTTCAAGAACACTAGCATTTCCATCAACTCTGGTGCCAGCCTTGAGGGGTGAGGGCTTATGATATCCCCTGTCATTGAAAAGACACGTTCACTGGGCACACTGGTTGGTGGACATGACAGATATCGCTGAGCTACTTTGGCTAGGTGTGGCCAGACAGTGGACTTGTGTGCCTAATATGCCAGTGGATCTGTCTGCATGTTCTCTGTCGCCTCTAAGAGATACCGTCTCACTGACAGTTGTGCTGCTGTCTCCTTTGCTTGGGTGGGCTGAGACTCACTCATGCCAGCTGCTTTCTCTCTCACCCGTCTCACAACTGATGATGCTTTATCGGCAACATGCCTTTGGCGTTCTGAACTGGAGGAGGAGGTACTATCTGTCGCTGACACAGTGCTGCTCCTGCTTGGGCTAGCAGCACAACTCTCTGAAGTGCCCGTTGTTTCCACCTCTGCTTCACGCCTAATCTGTCTCTGCCTATGGCACTCCTGTTCACGGACTTTTGCTAATAGCAGGGCTTTCACCAATAAGAGACAATCATACTATATGGCAAGTTTCCCTTTCACACGGGAATCACAGTCTGTGGCGAGCATCTTTGTGTTCTGTTCTGTTAAAGGCCTTAAGCTCTCTTTCACCTGCTGCTGCAAAACGTCCAGGCAATGAAGCACCTCAACTGTCATTCCCTCTTCCTGTTTAAAGGCCTCCAAATGTTCATCCAGGTGATTAACTATAGGGATGATGTCAGCCAAGGTGGCACTTCTGGAACTCAGCTCATCCGTGACATCCTTGAAGGGCTGCAGGATTTTTACCAGATGACTCATGACTAACCAATCATGATGCCCTCGGGGATTCTGCACACCTATGTCCATTGTACCAGAAAGTTCATGAAGGGGTGTCTGCAGTTCCACTAACCTCTCCAGCATCATAAAGGTGTAATTCCACCGGGTTGCAATGTCTTGAATGAGACGCTTGTGAGGCATCTCCAAATCAGTCTGCTTTTGTCAGAGATCCTGCCCCGCCTTCACACTTCTGTGGAAGTGCGCTGCTATGTTCCTGCACTTCTGTATTAACCTATGCAGGTATTCATTCTCTTTGTCATTGGAATCCAACCCCAGAGCTGACTTCACTACCAGGTACAGAGTGTGTGCAAAACATCGGATGTTCTTAAAGCGCCCGTCGTTTATTGCCTTAACCATGCTTTCACCATTGTCTGTGACAAAGAACCCTGCCTGAGGATTTCTGTCTTGCTGATGTAGTTGCCAGCCCTCCGGAATCACTCTGATGCATGCTAGAATATTGGCTGCGATATGGGTCTGGTCCGTCAGGTGGGTGTGCAGTAAAGCCCACCTCCACCCTGATACTTGCTCAGTAATAGAGCTGCTGGCTGCCCCTGCCTCAGCCAGGTCCCACCAGTGTGCTGTCAGGGAGAGGTATGAGTGTGCAGCATTCATGGCGGTCCAGATATCGCAGGTGAAATGCACTCTCCCCTCTGCCTTACCTAGCAGCGCTTACATGCGACTGTGACACTGCTTGTACAGGCTGGGGATGACCTTTCTGCTAAATGTGGTTCTGGAGGGGACTTTGTAATTTGGAAATACGACCTTCAGAAAATGCTTGAAACCCACAATCTCCACTAACTGCAAGGGCTGGTCATCAAGGGCAATCATTTCCCCAATGCTTCTGGTTACAACCTTTGAGGCTGCCTGCCTCCTACCCTGGGATATCTTTACCGCACTCCACCCCATTTCCTCCATGGTGGATTGTCGCTTCTGCCACATGTCACAGGCTTGCTGGCCTGCCACCTGACTGCTAGAAGGGGATGAGGGCATGGGCTGACTGCTGCTTTTGAACCACTTTACACTGCTTGGAAGGGGTCCCCTGACTGGTACTGCCACCATCCCCAGATGGCAGTAATCTTGTTGGGTGTTGCCTCTTCATGTGATGCGTCATGCCAAAATTAAATAAATGTCCCATTTGCTTGCCTCTGTTAATATCCCTGGCACAGTAATTACACCGAGCAAAACATGGGTCATTCATCACTTTAAAGTGGCTCCAGATCGCAGATGTCTTTCGTGATCCTCCCTTCTCTAAAGCCTTGGGTGTGGATGTTGGCACTGGAGCTGAGGTAGTGGGTGCACCCTGAGAAGCAATGCCAGGGGCCTCAGTCAGCCTCTGTGCCTGCGCTGACTGCTCTTCCTCCTCCTCATCATCATCAGTTTCATCTCTCCCCTGCTGCACTGAAGTGGAGGCTAAGACAGGACTAACTGATCCTCCCAAAGATTCTTCACCTATTACTTCTTCCGGTTCATCTGAATCAGAAGCAAACAGTGACTGCGCTACATTGTGAACGCTGTGTTAGTCGAGACTTCTGTCCCCCTGCTGCTTATGGGTGTTGACATTTTGTCTGGCATGACTCAGCCTCCCCTTCCCTCACCTCCAAAACTACAGGGCCAGAAACAGGTGGTGGCGATGGCGATGCATCATGGTCAGATTTCATTTTTTTCTGGATGGAACTGCCTGCCCCTACAAAGAGTTTAGATTGCGACAGGTGCCTTTTTAACTTTAATGGGGGATTGGCACTAGTGTCTTTTGAAGTGCTTCCTCTGCCAGTCCCAATCTCTCAACTACATCTAGCTTTCCCTGACATTATGGATTTAATGTCACTGCCTAGTGCCTACTGGCTGGCCACTTTCACGATGCCTTGCTATGCACTAATGTAACATGTGTGGTACCCACACACATGCAGCTTGCTTGTAAGCACAAAAGAGGCAGACTGGGGATTTCACTGCACAGACCGTCCCAATAATAAAGTTCAGTCTGTTAAACTACTCACTGCCCACTGTCACGGTGCCTTGCTATATATGCACTAATGTAATGTGTGTGGTGTGCACACACACACAGCTTACTTGTAAGCACAAAAGAGGCAGACTGGGGATTTCACTGCACAGACTGTCCCAATAAAAAGTTCAGTCTGCTAAACTACCCACTACCCACTGTCACAGTGCCTTGCTATGCGCTAATGTAATGTGTGTGGTGTCCACACACACACAGCTTGCTTATAAGCACAAAAGAGGCAGACTGAGGATTTCACTGCACAGACCATCCCAATAATAAAGTTCAGTCTGTTAAACTACTCACTGCCCACTGAAGCCCAGTGCACAGAGAGACTGAGTGAGTTGAATTAAACAAACTCAGTTTAACAAAGATGGAATTGTTGGTACAGCAGGAAAATGGATGAAATATATTTTCCAATGCAAATTCTACCAAAATTGAATATATCTCTCCCAGCCACAACACCAAAATTGTGCTTGCTTGCAGCCTAGCCCAGAGGGTGAATGAAAAAAAATGGCACTGCTAGCAGCTTCTCTCCCTGGCACAGATAGACCATCTCAGATCACCTAAATAATAAACTGCTTAAAAGAAACACAATCAGGACTAGCTGGCACAGACACTGCAGCCAAATTAAGAAAAAAAAGCTTTTTTTCTCTTTCCTAACTAGCCAAAATTGCTCTCAGTGCAGCCTCCTTCCACAAAGCCCACCTCCCCACACCACCCCTGCAAAGAAAGGGGTAGATTTTATAATTTTGCGCGAACACGTACTTTTGTTCGCGCACCAGGCACGAACAAAAGTATGCTGGATTTTATAAGATACACGTGTAGCCGCGTGTACCTTATAAAATCCGGGGTTGGCATGCGCAAGAGGGTGCACATTTGTGCAACCTGCGCGCGCCGAGCCCAGCGCGCGCTGCCTGTTACCTCTGAGGCCGCTCCGATTTCGGAGCGGCCTTGGAGCGGCCTTGGAGGGAACTTTCCTTCGCCCTTCCCTCCCTTCCCCTCCCTACCCCCCCCCCCGGCCCTATCTAAACCCCCCCTTTACCTTTGTTGGCAGATTTACGCCTGCTGAAAGCAGACGTAAATCTGCGCGTGCCAGCGGGCTGCTGGCGCGCCAACATCCGACCCAGGGGCTGGTCCGGAGGCCTTGACCATGCCCCCAGGCCGGCGCCACGCCCCCGGGTCCGCCCCTGAAACGCCACGTCACGCCCCTGAAACGCCACATCATTTTCAGAACGCCCTGACACGCCCCCGACACGCCCCGACACACCCCTTTTACGAAGCCCCGGGACTTAGGCACGTCCCGGGGCTCTGTGTGCGCCGGCGGCCTATGCAAAATAGGTGCGACACAGACAGGCAAAGCAATGAGGTCAGGCCCTTGTAGTGTGACATGGCGCGAGACAGGCACAGCAATGAGGTCAGGCCCTTGCAGTGTGACATAAGGCGCGAGACACAAGGCAAAGTTATGAGGTAGTGTGACATAAGGCACAAGCAGACAGGTGTAGTGTGACAGAAGGCATGAGACAGAAAGGCACAGCACTGAGGTAAGGCCATTGTAGTGTGACATAAGGCACGAGATAAACAGGCAGAGCAATGAGGTCAGGACCTTGCAGTGTGACATAAGGTGCGACAGGCACAGCAATGAGGTCAGGCCCTTGTAGTTTGACATAAGGCATGAGACACAGGCAGAGCAATGAGGTCAGGACCTTGTAGTGTGACATAAGGCACGACAGGCACAGCAATGAGGTCAGGCCCTTGTATTGACAAAAGGCGCGAGACAGACAAGCACAGCAATGAGGTCAAGCCATTGTATTCACATAAGGGGAGAGACAGACGTGCACAGAACTGAGGTCAGGCCCTTGTAGTGTGACATAAGGCGTGAGACAGACATGCACAGCAAGGGGCGAGAGAGGCACAGCAATGAAGTCAGGCCCTTGTAATGACAAAAGGCACAAGAGACAGGCACAGCAATGAGGTAAGGCCCTTGTATTGACAAAAAACGTGAGACAGACAGGCACAGCAATGAGGTCAGGTCCTTCTATTGACATGTGCGAGACAGACAAGCACAGCAATGAGGTCAAACTGTTGTAGTCACATAAGGGGCGAGACAGATATGCACAGCAAGGGGTGAGAGACAGGCACAGCAATGAGGTCAGGCCCTTGTCTTGACAAAAGGCGCGAGCCAGACAGGCACAGCAATGAGGTAAGACCCTGTTAGTGTGACAAAAGGCGTGAGACAGACAGGCACAGCAATGATGTCCGTTCCTTGTAGTGTGATAGCGCGAGACAGACAGGCACAGCAATGTGGTCAGGCCCTTGCAGTGTGACAGAAGGCACGACAGGCACAGCAATGAGGTCAGGCCCTTGTAGTGACATAGGGCACAAGACAGACAGGCACAGCAGTGAGGTCAGGCCCTTGTATTGAAATGTGTGAGACAGACAAGCACAGCAATGAGGTCAAGCCGTTGTAGTCATATAAGGGGTGAGACAGACAGGAACAGCAATGAGGTGAGAGACAGGCACAGCAATGAGGTCAGGCCCTTGTAGTGTGACATAAGGAGCAAGAGAGACAGGCACAGCAATGAGGTCAGGCACTTGTAGTGTGACAAGGCTTGAGACAGACAGGCACAGTAATGATTTCAGGCCCTTGTATGTAACATAAGGCGCGAGACAGACAGGCACAGCAATGAGGTCAGGCCCTTTTAGTGTGACATAAGGCACAGCAATGAGGTCAGTCCCTTGTAATGTGACAGGCACAGCAATGAGGTCAGGCCCTTGTAGTGTGACATAAGGCGCGAGACAGACAGGCACAGCAATGACGTCAGGCCCTTTTAGTGTGACATAAGGCACAGCAATGCGGTCAGTCCCTTGTAATGTGACAGGCACAGCAATGAGGTCAGGCCCATGTAGTGTGACATAAGGAGCAAGAGAGACAGGCACAGCAATGAGGTCAGGCACTTGTAGTGTGACAAGGCTTGAGACAGACAGGCACAGTAATGAGGTCAAGCCCTTGTATGTAACATAAGGCGCGAGACAGACAGGCACAGCAATGAGGTCAGGCCCTTTTAGTGTGACATAAGGCACAGCAATGAGGGCAGTCCCTTGTAATGTGACAGGCACAGCAATGAGGTCAGGCCCTTGTAGTGTGACATAAGGTGCGAGACAGACAGGCACAGCAATAAGGTCAGGCCCTTGTAGTGACATTTATTTATTTATTTAACAGTTTTTTATACCGACCTTCATAGTAGATAACCATATCGGATCGGTTTACATTTTAACAAAGGGTAAACTGAGGTAACAATTCTTGGTAAATAATAGATAACAAAGGAAAAGGAATAAGTCAAAGTTACAATCAACAGGGAATGGAAAACTTGGAGGCTTAAAGACAAGCTGGAAGGAAGATAGAGGCAGGTAGAATAAATATAACATGATACGAATAATTTAACGGGTTAGAGCATATGCTTTAACCTGGAAATGCTAGTGTCCATTGTTCAGGAGGAAGTGTGTCCGAGTCCTTGTAAGAAGTGAGGCTCAAACTAGTGAATATCTGGTGGATCTGGGAAGGCTTGGTGAAAGAGCCACGTCTTTAGTCTTTTTCTGAAGGTTAAGAGGCAGGGTTCCAATCTGAGATTTGCTGGGATATTATTCCAGATAGCTGGGCCCGCAATTGAAAAAGCTCTGTCTTTGGTCGTAGAGAGGCGTGTGGCTTTAGTAGGGGGAAATTTCAGAGTGCCTTTGTGGATATCTCTCGTTGGTCTGTTAGAGGAGTGGAGTTTGAAAGGGATATCCAGGTCGAGTTGGAGTTGCTGATGGATGGTTTTGTGTATTAGTGTAATAGATTTGTACAGGATTCTGAAATTTACTGGTAACCAATGTAGGTTTCTGAGGACGGGGGAGATGTGTTCACCGCGGCTGGTGTTGGTCAGCAGTCTCGCTGCCGCATTTTGTAACATCTGCAGTGGTTTGGTGGTAGATTTAGGGAGGCCTAGAAAGAGGGCACTACAGTAATCTATTTTGGCGAACAGAAGAGCCTGGAGGACTGTCCTGAAGTCTTGGAAAAATAAGAGTGGTCTCAGTCGTTTCAAAACCTGTAGTCTGTAGAAACTGTCTTTGGTAGTTGGGTTGACCATTTTTTTAAGGTTTAGACGATTGTCTATTATTACCCCAAGGTCTCTAACGTGCGTACAGGTGATGTGAGCATTGTGTGGTGAAGGTGGAGGAAGATTGTTTTCATTTGAAGAGATGAGGAGAAGTTCCATCTTTGAGGCATTGAGGACCAAGTTTAAGCTGTTGAGTAGATTAGTAATGGATAGAAGACAGTTATTCCAGTAGGTGAGAGCTTTTGAGATGGATTCTGTTATTGGGATTAGAATCTGTACATCGTCTGCGTACAGATAGTGAATTAGGTTGAGGTCTGTCAGTAGTTGGCAGAGGGGGAGGAGGTATATATTAAAGAGGGTTGGGGATAAGGAGGATCCTTGTGGTACGCCAAGGGAAGATTTTGTTAGAGGTGACTCCTTGTTATTGATTTTGACTTTGAAAGTCCTATTGCTGAGAAAGGACCTGAACCAGTTGTGGGCTGATCCGGAGATGCCATAAGGGGACATAAGGGGTGAGACAGGCACAGCAATGAGGTCAGGCCCTTGTAGTGACATAAAGCGCGAGACAGGCACAGCAATGAGGTCAGGCCCTTGTAGTGACATAAAGCGCGAGACAGGCACAGCAATGAGGTCAGGTCCTTGTAGTGTGACATAAGGGGCGAGATAGACATGCACAGCAATGAGCAGGCCCTTATAGTGTGAACTAAGGCACAGCAATGAGGTCAGTGCCTTGTAGTATGACATAAGGCACGAGACAGACAGGCACAGCAATGAGGTCAGACCCTTGTATTCTGACATAAGGCACAAGACAGACAGGCACAGCAATGAGGTCAGGCCCTTGTAGTGACATAAGGGTTGAGACAGGCACAGCAATGAGGTCAGGTCCTTGTAGTGTGTCATAAAGCACGAGACAGGCACAACAATGAGATAGTGTGACAAAAGGCATGAGACAGACAGGTACAGCAATGAGGTCAGGCCCTTGTGGTGTGACATAAGGTGCGAGACAGACAGGCACAGGTCAGGCCCTTGTAGTGGCATATAAGGGGCGAGACAGACATGCACAGCACTGAGGTCAGGCCTCTGTAGTGTGACTTAAGGGGTGAGACAGACAGGCAAAGCAATGAGCAGGCCCTTGTGTGACAGGCACAGCAATGAGGTCAGTGCCTTGTAGTGTGACATGAAGTGCGAGACAGGCACAACAATAAGGTAGTGTGACATAAGGTATGAGACAGACAGGCACAGCAATGAGGTCAGGGCCCTTGTAGTGTGACGTAAGGCGCGAGACAGACAGGCAAAGCAATGTCAGGCCCTTGTAGTGTGACACAAGGCGCGAGAGACAGGCACAGCAATGAGGTCAGGCCCTTGTGCTGTGACATAAGGTGTGAGACAGACAAGCACAGGTCAGGCCGTTGTAGTGGCATAGAAATGAGGTCAGGCCCTTGTAGTGATACAAGGTGCGAGACAGACAAGCACAGCAATGAGGTCAGGCCCTTGAAGTGTCACATAAGGGGCGAGACAGACGAACAGCAATGAAGTCAGGCCCCTGTAGTGTGACAAGGGGTGAGAAAGACAGGCAAAGCAATGAGCAGGCCCTTGTAGTGTGACAGGCACAGCAATGAGGTCAGGTCCTTGTAGTGACATAAGGGGCGAGACAGGCACAGCAATGAGGTCAGGCCCTTGTAGTGACATAAGGGGCGAGACAGGCACAGCAATGAGGTCAGGTCCTTGTAGTGTGACATAAAGTGCGAGACAGGCACAACAATGAGGTAGTGTGACATAAGGCATGAGACAGACAGGCACAGCAATGAAGTCAGGCCCTTGTAGTGACATAAGGGGCGAGACAGGCACAGCAATGAGGTCAGGTCCTTGTAGTGTGACATAAGGCGCGAGAGACAGGCACAGCAAGGAGGTCAGGCCCTTGTAGTGTGACATAAGGCGTGAGACAGACAGGCAAAGCAATGTCAGGCCCTTGTAGTGACATAAGGGGCGAGACAGGCACAGCAATGAGGTCAGGCCCTTGTAGTGTGACATAAGGCGCGAGAGACAGGCACAGCAAGGAGGTCAGGCCCTTGTAGTGTGACATAAGGCGTGAGAGACAGGCACAGCAAGGAGGTCAGGCCCTTGTAGTGTGACATAAGGCGTGAGAGACAGGCACAGCAATGAGGTCAGGCCCTTGCAGTGTGACATAAGGCGCGAGAGACAGGCACAGCAATGAGGTCAGGTCCTTGTAGTGTGACATAAGGCGCGAGAGACAGGCACAGCAATGAGGTCAGGTCCTTGTAGTGTGACATAAGGCGCGAGAGACAGGCACAGCAAGGAGGTCAGGCCCTTGTAGTGTGACATAAGGCGTGAGAGACAGGCACAGCAATGAGGTCAGGCCCTTGCAGTGTGACATAAGGCGTGAGAGACAGGCACAGCAATGAGGTCAGGCCACTGTAGTGACATAGGCGCGAGAGACAGGCACAGCAATGAGGTCAGGCCCTTGCAGTGTGACATAAGGCGTGAGACACAGGCACAGCAATGAGGTCAGGCCCTTGTATGTAACATAAGGCGCGAGACAGACACTTTTAGTGTGACATAAGCACAGCAATGAGGTCAGTCCCTTGTAATGTGACAGGCACAGCAATGAGGTCAGGCCCATGTAGTGTGACATAAGGAGCAAGAGAGACAGGCACAGCAATGAGGTCAGGCACTTGTAGTGTGACAAGGCTTGAGACAGACAGGCACAGTAATGATGTCAGGCCCTTGTATGTAACATAAGGCGCGAGACAGACAGGCACAGCAATGAGGTCAGGCCCTTTTAGTGTGACATAAGGCACAGCAATGAGGTCAGGTCCTTGTAGTGTGACAGGCACAGCAATGAGGTCAGGTCCTTGTGGTGTGACATAAAGTGCGAGACAGGCACAACAATAAGAACATAAGAACATAAGAAATTGCCATGCTGGGTCAGACCAAGGGTCCATCAAGCCCAGTATCCTGTTTCCAACAGAGGCCAAAACAAGGCTACAAGAACCTGGCAATTACCCAAACACTAAGAAGATCCCATGCTACTGATGCAATTAATAGCAGTGGCTATTCCCTAAGTAAAATTGATTAATAGCCATTAATGGACTTCTCCTCCAAGAACTTATCCAAACCTTTTTTGAACCCATCTACACTAACTGCACTAACCACATCCTATGGCAACAAATTCCAGAGCTTTATTGTGCGTTGAATGAAAAAGAATTTTCTCCGATTAGTCTTAAATGTGCTACTTGCTAACTTCATGGAATGCCCCCTAGTCCTTCTATTATTCGAAAGTGAAAATAACCGAGTCACATCTACTCGTTCAAGACCTCTCATGATCTTAAAGACCTCTATCATATCCCCCCTCAGCCGTCTCTTCTCCAAGCTGAACAGCCCTAATCTCTTCAGCCTTTCCTCATAGGGAAGCTGTTCCATCCCCTTTATCATTTTGGTTGCCCTTCTCTGTACCTTCTCCATCGCAATTATATCTTTTTTGAGATGCGGCGACCAGAATTGTACACAGTATTCAAGGTGTGGTCTCACCATGGAGCGATATAGAGGCATTATGACATTTTCCGTTCTATTAACCATTCCCTTCCTAATAATTCCTAACATTCCATTTGCTTTTTTGACTGCTGCAGCACACTGAGCTGACGATTTTAAAGTATTATCCACTATTTATTTATTTATTTATTTATTTATTTAACAGTTTTATATACCGAATTTCTTGTAACAGGATTACAAATCAAAACGGTTTACATAATAACAATAACAGTGCCTCAAATAGTGCAATTACATAAAACAGAGGAATACAGAACTAGGATCATGAAACTGTTGAAACAAACCAGGGTATATATATATATATATATATCGAGCTATGATACATGGCTGGTAGAGAATGGTTAGGTTAAGACCATGGTATTGGCAAAGGGCCTTGGGAATTGGGGCTAAAGTAGGACATATAGCATTTGACTGAATCGAGAGAAAGCAGGCAAGAGTCAATGAGTTACTGGTGATAGAGTTGATTTAAGATCATCTGGCGTATGATTCAGCAAAGGCCTGCTTAAACAGCCAGGTTTTGAGTCTTTTCTTAAATGTGACCGGGCAATGTTCCAGCCTGAGGTCTGGTGGAAGAGAATTCCAATGTATTGGTCCAGAGGCTGAGATGGCTCTCTTAATTAATGAAGTTTTTAAAGGGGGGACCATGAGGGTGTCCTTATATGCTGCTCTTACCGGCCTGGATGGTAAGTGAAGTCGGAGAGGGATCATGAGTTCTAGTGGTGTGATATTGTGTAGAGCTTTGTGAGTAATGGTGAGAACTTTGTACCAGATTCTGTATTTGATCGGGAGCCAGTGGAGGTTCTTCAAGATGGGAGTAATGTGGTCACTTTTTTTTAGTCCTGGTAAGAATTCTGGCTGCTGCATTTTGCAGCATCTGTAGTGGTTTGATGGATACTGCAGGTAGGCCGATCAAAAGAGAGTTACAGTAATCTACTTTTGAGAAGATGATTGCCTGGAAAACAGAACGGAAGTCGTGGAAGTGAAGGAGAGGTCTCAATCGTTTCAGTACTTGAAGTTTGAAAAAACAGTCCTTAGTCGTGTTGTTTATGAAACTTTTGAAGCTCAGTTGTTTATCGAAGATGACTCCTAAGTTTCTGACTTGGGGGGAGAAGGTGGGGAGGGTTGTGGAATGTAGGTTGGGCCGTGAGATATTTCCGTCGTGCGAGATGAGTAGGAGTTCAGTGTTCAGGATCAAGTTAAGGCTTGATAGAAGGCTGTTTATAGACTCAAGGCAGGTATCCCAGAAAGCAAGAGTTTTGTTTACTGATTCTGTGATCGGTAGAAGGATTTGTACATCGTCTGCATATAGGTAAAAGATAAGATTTAGATTGGAGAGGAGTTGGCAGAGAGGGAGCAGGTATATGTTGAAGAGGGTTGGGAATAAGGAGGAGCCTTGCGGTACACCCAAAGTAGAGCAGACGGGTTGGGACTTTTGTTGTTAATTTTGACCTTGTATGTCCTGTTTTGAAGGAACGACCTGAACCAGCTAAGGGCGGTGCCTTTGATACCAATGTCCGATAACCGATCTAAGAGAAAAGTATGGTTCACCGTGTCGAAAGCTGCAGAGAGGTCGAGGAGAATGAGAAGACAAGGTTGTTTTTTGTCTAGATTCATGAGAATGGTGTTTGTTAGTGTGATTAAGAGGGATTCAGTGTTACGGGATTTCCTGAATCCGTACTGGTTAGTGTGGAGGATTTTGTTGTTGTTCAAGAATTCTGTGAGTTGCTGATTTACTATTCTTTCCAATATTTTGGCTAGGAAAGGAAGGTTTGCAATAGGGCGGAAATTGGCTGGGTCATCCGGAGAAAGATTAGGTTTTTTCAGCAACGGTTTTAGAATAGCAAGTTTAAGTGGGGTCCGGGACGTGGCCCTGAGATAGGGAGCAATTAATGATCTCAGCAATATGTTTAGAGATGGTGCTAGGTATAGCGATGAGTAGATTGGATGGGATCGTGTCCAAAGGGTGAGAGGCTGGTTTGAGCTTTTTGAGAATGATTTCTATCTCCAATGATGAGGTATCTTGATGCCTAGATCTTTTTCCTGGGTGGTAGCTCCTAATATGGAACCTAACATCGTGTAACTACAGCAACGGTTATTTTTCCCTATATGCAACACCTTGCACTTGTCCCATTAAATTTCATCTGCCATTTGGATGCCCAATGTTCAAGTCTTGCAAGGTCCTTCTGCAATGTATCACAGTCTGCTTGTGATTTAACTACTCTAAATAATTTTGTATCATCTGCAAATTTGATAACCTCACTCGTCGTATTCCTTTCCAGATCATTTATATATATATATATTGAAAAGCACCGGTCCAAGTACAGATCCCTGAGGCACTCCACTGTTTACCCTTTTCCACTGAGAAAATTGACCATTTAATCCTACTCTCTGTTTCCTGTCTTTTAACCAGCTTGTAATCCACGAAAGGACATCGCCTCCTATCCCATGACTTTTAGTTTACGTAGAAGCCTCTCATGAGGGACTTTGTCAAATGCCTTCTGAAAATCCAAATACACTACATCTACCGGTTCACCTTTATCCTTATGTTTATTAACCCCTTCAAAAAAATGAAGCAGATTTGTTAGGCAAGACTTCCCTTGGGTAAATCCATGTTGACTATGTTCCATTAAATCATGTCTTTCTATATGCTTTACAATTTTGTTCTAGAGAATAGTTTCCACTATTTTTCCCGGCACTGAAGTCAGGCTCACTGGTCTATAGTTACCTGGATCGCCCCTGGAGCCTTTTTTAAATATTGGGGTTACATTGGCCACCCTCCAGTCTTCAGGTACAATGGATGATTTTAATGATAGGTTACAAATTTTAACTAATAGATCAGAAATTTCATTTTTTAGTTCCTTCAGAATCCTAGGGTGCATACCATCCGGTCCAGGTGATTTGCTACTCTTTATTTTGTCAATCTGGCCTACTACATCTTCCAGGTTCACAGTGATTTCATTCAGTTCATCTGACTCATCACCCCTGAAAACCATCTCCGCATCTGGTATCTCCCCAACATCCTCATTTGTAAACACGGAGGAAAAGAATTCATTTAGTCTTTCTGCAATGGCCTTATCTTCCCTAAGAGCCCCTTTAACCCCTCTGTCATCTAATGGTCCAACCAACTCCCTCACAGGTTTCTTGCTTTGAATATATTTAAAAAAGTTTTTATTATGAGTTTTTGCCTCTATGTCCAATTTTATTTCAAATTCTCTCTTCGCATGTCTTATCAATGTTTTACACTTAGCTTGACAATGCTTATGTTTTATCCTATTTTCTTCAGATGGATCCTTCTTCCAGTTTTTGAAGGATTTTTTTTGGCTAAAATAGCCTCTTTCACCTCACCTTTTAACCATGACGGTAATCGTTTTTCCTTCCTTCCACCTTTCTTAATGCGCGGAATACATATGGACTGCGCCTCTAGGATTGTATTTTTAAACAATGTCCATGCCTGTTGAACACTTTTAACCTTTGCAGCTGCTCCTTTCAGTTTTTTTCTAACTATTTTTCTCATTTTATCAAAGTTTCCCTTTTTAACATTTAGTATTAGAGCTGCAGATTTACTTATTGTCCCCCTTCCAGTTATTAGTTTAAATTTGATTATGTTATGATCACTGTTGCCAAGTGGCCCCACCACCGATACTTCTCTCACCAAATCTTGCGTTCCACTAAGAATTAAATCTAAAATAGCTCCCTCTCTTGTTGGTTCCTGAACCAATTGCTCCATGAAGCAATCATTTATTACATCCAGGAACTTTATGTCTCTAGCAAGTCCTGATGTTACATTTACCCAGTCAATATTGGGGTAATTGAAATCTCCCATTATTATTGCACTGCCAAATTGGTTTGCTTCCCTGATTTCTCTTAGCATTTCATCATCTGTCTGACCATTTTGTCCAGGTGGACGGTAGTATACTCCTATCACTATACTCTTACCCAACACACATGGGATTTCTACCCATATAGATTCTACTGAGCATTTAGTCTCTTGTATGATCTTTATCCTGTTGGACTCTATACCCTCCCGGACATAAAGTGCCACACCTCCACCAAGTTGATCCTTCCTATCATTGCGATATAATTTGTACCCTGATATAGCACTGTCCCATTGGTTATCCTCCTTCCACCAAGTCTCTGTGATGCCAATCTCATCATTTGCTGCTATACACTCTAACTCTCCCATCTTACTACTTAGACTTCTGGCATTGGCATACAGACATTTCAAAGTGTGTTTTTTGCTTGTTTTAACAACCTGCTTTTCAGTTGTTTGGGATAATTCGGAAATCATTAGCTTCGGTGATTTTTTCATATAGGTATATGAACTATGTTTGCATTTAATGGAACCTCTCTGTTGGGATGCCCTAACTCTCCTGTTTCATTAGTATCCTTCAAGGATACATTTCTCCGAACCATGCACTGCTGAGTGACTGTCGGCTTTCCCCCTTGTTCTAGTTTAAAAGCTGATCTATCTCCTTTTTGAAAGTTAGTGCCAGCAGCTTGGTTCCACTCTGGTTAAGGTGGAGCCCATCCTTTCGGAAAAGTCTCCCCTTTCCCCAAAAGGTAGTGTGACATAAGGCATGAGACAGACAGGCATAGCAATGAAGTCATGCCCTTGTAGTGTGACATAAGGCGTGAGACAGACAGGCAAAGCATTGTCAGGCCCTTGTAGTGACCTAGGCGCGAGACAGGGACAGCAATGAGTTCAGGCCCTTGTAGTGACATAGGCACGAGAGACAGGGACAGCAATGAGTTCAGGCCCTTGTAGTGACATAGGCACGAGAGACAGGGACAGCAATGAGTTCAGGCCCTTGTAGTGCGACATAAGGTGCGAGACAGACAAGAACAGCAATGACCTCAGACACTTGTAGTCCCATAAGGCGTGAGACAGACAGGCACAGCAATGAGGTCAGGCCCTTGTAGTGTGACAAGGCACGAGACAGACAAGAACAGCAATGAGTTAAGGCCCTTGTAGTGTGACATAAGGGGTGAGAGACAGGCACAACAATGAGGTCAGGCACTTGTAGTGTGACATAAGGCTTGAGACATACAGGCACAGCAATGAGGTCAGGCCCTTGTAGTGTGACATAAGGCTTGAGACATACAGGCACAGCAATGAGGTCAGGCCCTTGTAATGTGACATAAGGCATGAGATACAGGCAGAGCAATGAGGTCAGGCCCTTGTAATGTGACATAAGGCATGAGATACAGGCAGAGCAATGAGGTCAGGCCCTTGTAATGTGACATAAGGCATGAGATACAGGCAGAGCAATGAGGTCAGGCCCTTGTAATGTGACATAAGGCGTGAGACAGACAGGCACAGCAATGAGGTCAGGCACTTGTAGTGTGACATAAGGCATGAGATACAGGCAGAGCAATGAGGTCAGGCCCTTGTAATGTGACATAAGGCATGAGATACAGGCAGAGCAATGAGGTCAGGCCCTTGTAATGTGACATAAGGCATGAGATACAGGCAGAGCAATGAGGTCAGGCCCTTGTAATGTGACATAAGGCATGAGATACAGGCAGAGCAATGAGGTCAGGCCCTTGTAGTGTGACATAAGGCGTGAGACAGACAGGCACAGCAATGAGGTCAGGCACTTGTAGTGTGACATAAGGCATGAGATACAGGCAGAGCAATGAGGTCAGGCCCTTGTAATGTGACATAAGGCGTGAGACAGACAGGCACAGCAATGAGGTCAGGCACTTGTAGTGTGACATAAGGCATGAGATACAGGCAGAGCAATGAGGTCAGGCCCTTGTAATGTGACATAAGGCATGAGATACAGGCAGAGCAATGAGGTCAGGCCCTTGTAGTGTGACATAAGGCGTGAGACAGACAGGCACAGCAATGAGGTCAGGCCCTTGTAGTGTGACATAAGGCTTGAGACATACAGGCACAGCAATGAGGTCAGGCCCTTGTAATGTGACATAAGGCATGAGATACAGGCAGAGCAATGAGGTCAGGCCCTTGTAATGTGACATAAGGCATGAGATACAGGCAGAGCAATGAGGTCAGGCCCTTGTAATGTGACAGAAGGCATGAGATACAGGCAGAGCAATGAGGTCAGGCCCTTGTAATGTGACATAAGGCATGAGATACAGGCAGAGCAATGAGGTCAGGCCCTTGTAATGTGACATAAGGCATGAGATACAGGCAGAGCAATGAGGTCAGGCCCTTGTAATGTGACATAAGGCATGAGATACAGGCAGAGCAATGAGGTCAGGCCCTTGTAGTGTGACATAAGGCGTGAGACAGACAGGCACAGCAATGAGGTCAGGCACTTGTAGTGTGACATAAGGCATGAGATACAGGCAGAGCAATGAGGTCAGGCCCTTGTAATGTGACATAAGGCATGAGATACAGGCAGAGCAATGAGGTCAGGCCCTTGTAATGTGACATAAGGCATGAGATACAGGCAGAGCAATGAGGTCAGGCCCTTGTAGTGTGACATAAGGCGTGAGACAGACAGGCACAGCAATGAGGTCAGGCACTTGTAGTGTGACATAAGGCGTGAGACAGACAGGCACAGCAATGAGGTCAGGCCCTTGTAGTGTGACATAAGGCATGAGATACAGGCACAGCAATGAGGTCAGGCCCTTGTAGTGTGACATAAGGCATGAGATACAGGCAGAGCAATGAGGTCAGGCCCTTGTAGTGTGACATAAGGCATGAGATACAGGCAGAGCAATGAGGTCAGGCCCTTGTAGTGTGACATAAGGCATGAGATACAGGCAGAGCAATGAGGTCAGGACCTTGTAGTGTGACATAAGGCTTGAGACAGACAGGCAGAGCAATGAGGTCAGGCACTTGTAGTGTGACATAAGGCTTGAGACAGACAGGCACAGAACTGAGGTCAGGCCTTTGTAGTGTGACTTAAGGGGTGAGACAGATGGGCAAAGCAATGAGCAAGCCCTTGTAGTGTGAACTAAGGCACAGCAATGAGGTCAGTGCCTTGTAGTGTGACATAAGGCCTGAGACATACAGGCACAGCAATGAGGTCAGGCCCTTGTAATGTGACATAAGGTGCGAGACAGACAAGCACAGGTCAAGCCCTTGTAGTGGCATGGCAATGAGGTCAGGCCTTTGTAGTGACATAAGGTGTGAGAAGATAAGCACAGCAATGAGGTCAGGCCCATGTAATGTGACATATGGAGCGAGAGAAACAGACACAGCAATGAGGTCCGGCCCTTGTAGTGTGACATGCGCGACAGGCACAGCAATGAGGTCAGGCCCATGAAGTGTGACATAAGGCACGAGACAGAGGCCCAGCAATGAAGTCAGGCCCTTTTAGTGTGACATAAGGTGCGAGACAGACAGGCACAGCAATAAGGTCAGGCTCTTGCAGAAACATAAGGGGCCAGATAGACATGTACAGCAATGAGGTAGAAACATAAGGTGCCAGATACAGGCACAGCAATGAGGTCAGGCCCTTGTAGTGTGACATAAGGCATGAGACAGAAAGGCACAGCAATGAGGTCAGGTATTGTGAGATAAAGCGTGAGACAGACAGGCACAGCAATGAGGTCAGGCCCTTGTAGTTTGACATAAGGTGTGAGGGACATGCTCCGCAATGGGTGAGATGCACAGTAATGAGGTGAGGCACTTGTATTGACATAAGGTGCAAGACAGGCACAGCAATGAGGCCAGGCCCTTGGAGTGTGACATAAGGGGAGAGACAGAGAAGCACAGCAATGAGGTCAGGCCTTTGTAGTCACATAAGGCACGAGACAATGCATAGCAATGAGGTCAGGCCCTTGTCGTGTCATAAGGGGCGAGACAGACAGGAACAGCAATGATGTCAGGCCCTTGCAGTATGACATAAGGCGTGAGACAGACAGGCACAGCAATGAGGTCAGGCCCTTGTAGTGTGACAGAAGGTGCGAGAGACAGGAACAGCAATGAGGTCAGTCCTTTGTAGTGTGACATAAGGCACGAGACAGACAGGCACAGCAAGGGACGAGATGGCACAGCAATGAAGTCAGGCCCTTGTAGTGTGACATAAGACACGAGACAGACAGGCACAGCAATGTGGTCAAGCCCTTGTAGTGTGACATAAGGCATGAGACAGGCCCAGCAATGAGGTCAGGCCCTTGCAGTAACATAAGGGGCGAGATAGACAGACACAGCAATGACAGACATAAGGTGTGAGACAGGCACAGCAATGAAGTCAGTCCCTTGTAGTATGACATAAGGCGTGAGACTTGGACAACAATGAGGTCAGGCCCTTGTAGTGTGACATAAGGTGTGAGAGATGCACAGCAATGGGTGAGACAGGCACAGTAATGAGGGGAGGCCCTTTTATTGACATAAGGTGCGAGACAGAGGCACAGCAATTAGGTCAGGCCCTTATATTGACATAAGGCGCGAGACAGGCACAGCAATGAGTCCAGACCCTTGGAGTGTGACATAATGGGCGAGACAGACAAGCACAGCAATGAAGTCAGGCCCTTGTAGTCACATAAGGCATGAGACAGATATGCATAATGAAGTCAGGTAGTGACATAAGTGGAGAGGCAGACATGCACAACAATGAGGTCAGGCCCTAGTAGTGACATAAGGGGCGAGACAGACAGGCCCAGCAATAAGGTCAAGCCCTTTTAGTGTGACATAACGGGTGAGACAGAAAGGCACAGCAATGAGGTCAGGCCCTTATAGTGTGACATAAGGCACAAGAGAGGCACAGCAAGGGGCGAGACAGACAGGAACAGCAATGAGGTCAGGCCCTTGTATGTAACATAAGGCACGAGACTGTCAGGCCCTTGTAGTGTGAGCTAAGGCGTGAGACATACAGACACAGCAATGAGGTCAGTCTCTTGCAGTGTGACATAAGGCGCGAGGCAGGCACAGCAGTGAGGTCAGGCCCTTGTAGTGTGAGAGACACACAGCAATGAGGTCAGGCCCTTGTAGTGTGACATATGATGCCAGTCAGACAGGCACAGCAATGAGGTCAGACCCTTGTAGTGTGACATAAGGGGCAAGAAAGACAGGCACAGCAATGAGGTCAGATATATCTGAAGCATGAGGCAGGCAGAGCTGCTGCAAGGGTTTAAAGTGCTTTTATTAATCTTGCCACTCACAGGGAAAATCTGGAAACCAAAGCAAAGGCATGTTTATTTTCAACTACACTAGCTTTTCCATCAATTCTGGTGCCAGCCTTGAGCAATGAGGGCTCATGATATCCCCTGTCATTGAAAAGACGTTCACTGGGCACACTGGTTGGTGGACAGGACAGATATCGCTGATCCACTTTGGCAAGGTGTGCCCAATATGCCAGCGGATCTGTCTCCATGTCCTCAGTGGGCTCTGTGAGATACCGTGTCACTGACATTTGTGCTGGTGTCTCCTTTGCTTGGGTGGGCTCTGAGAACTTCTTGGCAGGTGCTTTCACTCTAGTCTGTGCCAGAAGAGATGATTTTTTAGGGGCATCATGGCTTTGGTGTACTGAAGTGGAAAAGGAAGTACTAGCTGTCAGAGTGGTGCTCCTGCTTGGGCTTGCACTGAGGTGCCTGCTGTTTCCTCCTCTGCTTCATGCCTAATCTGTCTCTGCCTATGGCCCTCCTGCTTCTGCAAAAAGTCCAAACAACACAACACCTCTGTCATCGAATGTCGGTATATACAAATAAATAAATAAAACATTTCCCTCTTCCTGTTTAAAGCCCTCCAAATTTTCCTCCAAAATATTTATAAGGATGACATCACCCAATGTGGCACTTCTGGAACTCAGCTCCTCTATGGTATCCTTGAAGGGCTTCAGTATATTTACCAGCTGACTCATGACTACCCAATCATGATACCCTAGAGGACTATGCACACCTATCTTCATTTACAGAAAAAGGTCATGAAGGTGTGACTGCTGCTCCACTAACCTATGCAGCAGCATATAGGTCGAATTCCACTGGGTGCCAATCTTGAATGAGACGCTTGTGAAGCATCCCCAAATCAGTCTGCTTTTGACGGAGAACCTGCCCTGCCTTCACACTTCTGTGGAAGAACCCTATGTTCCTGTACTTCTGTATTAATGTATGCAGGTATTCATTGTCTTTATGCTTGGACTCCAACCCCAGAGCTGACTACACTACCAGGTGCAGAGTGTGTGCAAAACATCAGATGTTCTGAAAGCCCCCGTCGTATATTGCCTTTATCATGTTTGTACCATTGTCTGTGACAAGGAAATCTGGCTGAAGATTCCTGGCTCTCTGGTGTAGCTGCCAGCACTCCAGCCTGTTTCTGATGCATGATAGAATATTGAATGAGGTATGGGCCTCGTCTGTCAGGTGGGTGTGCAGTAAAGACCACCTGCACCTTGATACTTGGTCACTAATAGGGCTGCTGCCTGCCCCTGCCTCAGCCAGGTCCCACCAGTGTGCTGTCAGGGAGAGGTAAGAGTGTGAAGCGTTCATGGTGGTCCAGATATTGCAGGTGAAATGCCCATTCCCCTCTGCCTTAGCTAGCAGCGCTTGGATGCGACCGCAACACTGGTTGTGCAGGTTGGGGATGACCTTTCTGCTAAATGTGTTTCTGTAGGGGACTTGGAGTTAAGACCTGCAGCAAACGCTTGAAACCCACATTCTCCACTACCTGCAGGGGCTGGTCCTCAAGGGCAATCATTTCCCTGATGCTCCTGGTTACAACTTTTGAGGCTGCCTGCCTCCTTCCCTGGGATAACACTACCGAACTCCACCCCATTTCCTCCATGATGGGTTGTCACTTCTGATGCATGGCAGGGGGCTGCTGGCCTGCCACCTGACTGCTGGAAGGGGCTGAGGGCATGGGATGTCTCTGCTCCTTTTCAACCACTTTACGCTGCCTGGAAAAAGGGGTCCCCATACAGGTACTGCCACCATCCCCAGATGTCAGTACTGTTGGATGTTGCTTCTGTATATGATGCAACATTCCAGAATTAGTTAGATGGCTCACTTGCTTGCCTCTGCTAATATCCCTGGCTCTGTAATTACACTGAGCAAAACGCAGGTCCTCCCTCACTTTAAAGTGGCTCCAGATCACAGATTTATTTCATGATCTCTTCTCTGTAGCCTTCGCAGTGGATGCTGGCACTGGAGTTGAAGTAGTGGGTGCACCCTGAGAAGCAAGGGGCATCAGTCATACTCTCTTTCTGCACTGACTGCTCTTCCTCATCATCATCACCAGTTTCCTCTCTCTCCTCCAGCACTGAAGTGGAGGCTAAGATGGAAGTAACTAATCCTTCTAAACCTTCTTCAGCTATTATGTCTTCCATTTCTGATGAAGGGAATCCCATACAAATTGATTCTTCATTGGAATAAGATGCAAACAGTGACTGCCCTACATCGTCAGCGCTAACTAGAGTATGCTGTCACACTGCTGCTTTTGGGTCTCGCTCTTTTGCTTTCTCCACTACCCCAACTGCCTTGGATGGCTCAGCCTCCCCTTCCTTCACCTCCAAAACAGGGTCAGAAATAGGTGGTATCATCTTTAAATTTAATTTTTTTCTGGCTGGAATTGCCTGCCCCTCCAGAGATTTTGGATTGGAACAGGTTAACTTTAATGGGGGACTGCCTCTTGAAGTGCCTGCCAGTGCCAATCACTCAACCCGTACCTTTCCCTGACATCATAGATTTTAATGTCACTGCCTTCTGGGGATTTGGATTAAAAGGATTATTTCTTTATTGGTTGTAGTGAACACCACTGCACCAATATTTGTGAGTGTGGAAAACTACACACACACAGTGCAGTGTCTTGCTGTACACTATAACTGAGACATGTGCACAAAAAGCCCCCTAAAACTCCAGATGCCTTCTGGGGATTTGGATTAAAAGGATTATTTCTTTATTGGTTGTACTGAACACCACTGTACCAATATTTGTGAGTGTGGAAAACTACACACACACAGAGACACACAGTGCAGTGTCTTGCTGTACACTATAACTGAGACTGCTCTATGTGCACAAAAAGCCCCCTAAAACTCCAGATGCCTACTGGGGATTTGGATTAAAAGAACACTGCTGTACCAATATATGTGAGTGTGGAAAACTACGCACACACACAAAGACACACAGTGCAACAACTGCGATTGCTCTATGTGCACAAAAACACTACTGAAACTCCAGATAAAACACTGGAAGCCTCAGCCTGACTACTCCTGTGAGTCCGCAAGTCCAATTCCTATTGTACTCACTATGATGCTGCTTGTAGTTGAACAATATCCACTGCCAGACAGCCACCGCAACTCTCACACTATCTCCCACCCACTCCCTGCCTGCAACCTACCCCAGGGGGGTAAGATCAGCAGGAAAATGCCACGTTTGGCAGCTTGTCTCAGTGGGGGAGACAGAGAGACAGTCTGAGTATAGTAAAAAAAAAAAAGTGCATGAAAAAAAAAGGCTGGCCGCCTGGCACAGCAGCACAAAAGGACAAAAATATTTCAGCAATAGCTCTGATTTTCTCAATTGAATAGATCATTGAGACACTCTGAGAGAGCTCAATCAGCAAACAACCCTCAGATAGAACCCAAGAAGAAAGTGCACTGTGGTACACTTGCTGAAGGTAGAAAAACACCAGGATGAGCATCACAGAGCAGCAATTGGCTGAATGAAAAAAATGCTTCGCTCTGATATGTTGGCATTCTGGTCTCCTTGTGTTATAATTAGCAAGGTTTTGGGTAGATCCTTGGACACTGTGGCAGCTGACCACGCCCACAGGGGGGAAGTCTCGTGAGGGGCCACAGGTCAGGCTCAGCTCTGGCCACACAAACACAGATAGTTCTTTATTTAGACAGTTTGAGAAGCCACCAGAGGTGGTGGTAGTGAGTAGAAGATGTAGCCTGGCTGGGCTAGTATTCCCCAGGGCGCTGGAACAGCGGTTCTTCTGGTAGCAGTGCTGTAGTGGAGAGAACTGAGAAAGTGAGCACAACAGAACATTCAAAAAGTCCCAAGTATGGAGAAGCCCCGAGATAGGGAGAGCTGGCCCTCGAGGAGCGAGTACCAGATCCCTGGAGGTAGAGAGACTTGTTGACAAAGTACTCACACAGCAGTTCCACGTAAGAGCTGGCGCTGGAACGGGGGCAGGCCCTCGAGGAGCGAGTACCCGGTTCCAGGGAAGCAGCTCTGAGAAGTAGATGACGATAGTACTCACTGATGGTGTCTGTAGCGAATTCTTCCAAGTAGAAGAGGAGATAGATGCAGGCAACGAGTCAGGGAACATGGGCCCTCGAGGAGCGAGTACCGGTTACCTGATAGCGACCTGAAAGAAACAAAGAAGCCCCCGAGGAGCGGGTACTCCGTAAGATTCCCCTTGCTAACTCAACGGCTAGCAATAAACAGTAGGCTTAAATATCTGGGCAGCGTGACGTCATCACAGGGGGACACCCCTGAGGAACACGCCAATGAGGAAATAATGAGGGCCACACGGCACGCACGCCCTATGGTACCTGGAGAGCATGGCAGGAGGCAGCGCCCAAGCCGGTCCGGGGATGCCGGACAGGACGGCAGACAGACGCCGCGGCAGCCAGGCGCCCATCAAGAGCAGGAGGTGTTGCAGACAAGGAAAGGTAGGCGGAGTGGATCTGTTGGGCAGCGACAGTCGCAACACCTTTCCAACCTGTCTGACCCACTCGATGACAGGGCTGTGAGGTCACTTATGACTCACAAGAAAGGGCTGGCTGCTAAGGATACTCCCACATGACCTTCTCCTATTGCAAAAGGCTGCTAAGAAAGCACTGTGAACCAAACAAATGAAACTAATATGATATGTTTCATTCATGGGGGATCATCATTTGTTTTGCGGTCCCATGAATGAAACAAATAGAGACCTTTTCATTGTGGATGTGACATTCGTTGTAAACGAATGTATATCCCTAGTAGCAACCTTATCTATAAAAAGGCAGCAAAGGCACACATTACGCAAAGCCTTAGAACACTAATACAAACCAAATTGCTACAAATTCCTACAGAAAAACTACATGCTAACCAAAATACTGCACTTGTGTCACACATGCGCAACATAGACAGATCCTTACCCATTACAGAATAAAGGGTAGATTCTTCACCCTGCATGTGCGCGTCCATGGGCACGTGTTTCCCAGTGCGCAAACATGGATGTGCTGATTTTCTAATATGTGCGCGCTGGTGCGTGCATGGTAGAAAATCCGTGGGCCTCATCCATGTGCGTATGTGCTGGCAGTGCATGCATGGGGGGGGGGGGGGGGATGGGGGACTTCTGCAATTTCCATGTGGTGAGGCATTCCGGCCTTCCCTTGTTCCCTCCCAGTCCACTCTTATTTTTCTAATAGGTTCGTCCCAGTCTCTTTGTTCCCCTTGTCTGTCTTTTCCTAATTTCTTTTTCAGGGTCTCTTTTATTGTTACTTCTCTTTCTTCTTTCCTTCCTTCTTCATACATACACACACAGACCCTCACATGCACTCGCTCACTCTCACATGCAGGTACCCATTCCACCCCCCCCCCCATGGGCTCTCACTTTCACATACTTAATCCTTAATTGGAGCAGACTGTGAGGGAACTTTGTACCCCCCTACCTAACCTGCCTTCCCCTTCCTCCCCACCCCCTAATCCCAACCTTTTTCTTTTCTTCATTGCACAACTTACTCCAGATCCCAAGCTGAAGTGGCGTGCGCCGGCAGCTTCTTCGGGACAGCGATCAATGGTGCTGTCCCAGCCCGCTCTGCCCTTCCCTGCCTGCCCCTTCAAAGAGGCTCGGCACTTATTTGCATACCAGTGTTTACGGGCGTTGCTAGGCCACTTAAAAATTCACTCGGTGTGTGCAAGACCTGTCCATGCAGGCTAATGCCGGAATTTACACGCCGGGCCTTTAAAATCTACCCTTAAAGGGACTACAAATTAGAAACAAACATGCAGAGAAAACTGAAATGGAAAGCTTGGGAAATCAGACTCTGAATACTGAAATACTGAATAAACAGCAAATATATAAGAGATCCACATCGCCAAAGATGGCATATTTCTATCAATGAAAGTCAAAATAATCTTATTTTTCTAATAGGTTGGTCCCAGTCTTTGTTCCTCTTGTCTGTCTTTTCCTAATTCTTTTTTATTCTGTTACTTCTCTTTCCTCTTTTCTTCTTTCCTTCCTTCTTCATACACACACATAGACTCTCACATGAACTCTCTCACACAGGCTCCCACTCCCCCACACTTTCTCTCACATGCAGGTTCCCATTCCCCACATACGGGCTATCACTCTCACATACTGTCTCTCACACACAGACTCTCTTTCCCCCTCACAGACACACTCTCTGTTTCCTGTCTTTTAGCCAATTTATAATCCATGAAAGGACATCGCCACCTATCCCATGACTTTTTACTTTTCCTAGAAGCCTCTCATGGGGAACTTTGTCAAACGTCTTCTGAAAATCCAAGTACACTACATCTACCGATTCACCTTTATCCACATGTTTATTAACTCCTTCAAAAAAGTGAAGCAGATTTGTGAGGCAAGACTTGCCTTGGGTAAAGCCATGCTGACTTTGTTCCATTAAACCATGTCTTTCTATATGTTGTTCTGTGATTTTGATGTTCAGAACACTTTCCACTATTTTCCCTGGCACTGAAGTCACGCTAACCGGTCTGCAGCTTCCCAGATCACCCCTGGAGCCCTTTTTAAATATTGGGGTTACATTAGCTATCCTCCAGTCTTTTGAGTTCCTTCAGATCTCTGGGGTGTATACCATCTGGTCCAGGTGATTTACTACTCTTCAGTTTGTCAATCAGGCCTACCACATCTTCTAGGTTCACCGTGATTTGGTTTAATCCATCTGAATCATTACCCATGAAAACCTTGCTGCTGCAGCAAAGGACAGGATTCTGGCTCATATGACCATTTTGAACTTCTTTATACATTCCTCTTCTATTTATGAGGATAAAGCACTATCACAAATAGAATCTATTGCCTCTCTCTGCAGCAGGACATGATCTATTGTCCTTGCCTCCAAGAGGAATGAAATATCCTTCTATTAAGAGGCTCTGTCCTGACTTCCTTTTGGGTAGGGTTTGGGTGGGTAATCTGGAAGAATGCAGAGGAAATGCAGCCTGTAACACTCACCAATGATGAGAATCTAGGATCATTGCTACAACTCAGGGTTGAATTATAAGTGTTGCTCATGCTAAAAGGCCCATATATGCAAGTATTTGGGCTGTATGTGAGTGACATCAATTTTAAAAGGAGAAATTACTACTTACCTGATAATTTCCTTTTTTTTTTTTTTAATGAAGAAGGGTTAATTCAGCAGATGGAGCAAAACTGACGTTACAGTATATATACCCCCCTTCACGGACATCAGCCCACCAGTATTCTCTGCAAAAGCAAACTGTGGACAACTAAATAATACATGAACATAGCTATTAACGGACAAACATTCAAGCACTCAGTTTACAGGAAAACACTGAGCTCAGATAAGGAGACGACTGAGGGGGGATATGATAGAGGTGTTTAAAATCATGAGAGGTCTAGAACGGGTAGATGTGAATCGGTTATTTACTCTTTCGGATAGTAGAAGGACTAGGGGACACTCCATGAAGTTAGCATGGGGCACATTTAAAACTAATCGGAGAAAGTTCTTTTTTACTCAACGCACAATTAAACTCTGGAATTTGTTGCCAGAGGATGTGGTTCGTGCAGTTAGTATAGCTGTGTTTAAAAAAGGATTGGATAAGTTCTTGGAGGAGAAGTCCATTACCTGCTATTAAGTTCACTTAGAGAATAGCCACTGCCATTAGCAATGGTTACATGGAATAGACTTAGTTTTTGGGTACTTGCCAGGTTCTTATGGCCTGGATTGGCCACTGTTGGAAACAGGATGCTGGGCTTGATGGACCCTTGGTCTGACCCAGTATGGCATTTTCTTATGTTCTTAGGAGTGTAATATCACTAATCTAGTAATCCCTGGAAATCCAGTAATCCCTGGAAATGCAGCCTCTCAGGAGGACAATAGCATCACCATCTGGCAGTCAAGGGCGGGAACGTGGATTAATATGTCTTCATTAACGAAAAGGAAATTATCAGGTAAGTAGCAATGTCTCCATTCTTAGCATTCAGACAAGTTAATTCACAAGCAGTGGGATGTACCAAAACTACTCCCGAACAGGGCGGGAGGCTGCCCGTGGTCCGATCAATACTGTATGTGTGAAGGCTGTGTCCTCCTGGGCCTGCACATCCAGGTGGTAAAACCCGGAAAAGGTATACAAGGAGGACCATGTCGCAGCTCGGCAAATCTCAATGGAGACAACAATCTAATCCCCACCCATGACACTGCCTGAGCGCTAGAGGAATGAGCCCTAACTTGACTAGGCAATGGTTGCTCAGCATCCACAAATGCAGCTTTGATAAACTCCTTAATCCAGCAGACTATTGAAGCCCACAATGCTGATTCACCCTGTTACTCCCACCGTGGAATATAAACAGCCAGTCCATCTTTCTGAGAGGTTTAGAAACTTCCAAATTCCTCACGATATGCCACTTGACATCCAAGGTTCGCAACAGGCAATATTCATCCACTTCTCTTTCCCTGTCCATGGCTGGCAGGAAAATTGATTGATTCAAGTGAAAATCTGAGAGCACTTTCAGCAAAAAGGACAGAACAGTTCACAACTATCCCGGCAAGACAAGGCCTGCAGGTCGGAAACTCCTATGTGTAGAACAAATCGCCACAAGAAACACCGTCTTTAAACCTCAAGGACAGGCTATGCAGTGGTCAAAAGGAAGGATCCACCAGAAAATCCCGAAACAGATTAAGACTCCACAAGGGCACCGGCAACCGCAACGAAGATTGAAGAA
The DNA here is from genome assembly GCF_901001135.1 of Rhinatrema bivittatum. Taxonomy (NCBI): domain Eukaryota; kingdom Metazoa; phylum Chordata; class Amphibia; order Gymnophiona; family Rhinatrematidae; genus Rhinatrema; species Rhinatrema bivittatum. The sequence continues at coordinate 219,572,760 of NC_042617.1, read as the reverse complement.
GCTTCACCCCTTTTAAGAACATCCAGATGGGCCAACAAGGGTTCACCATTCATCTGCCCTAGGAAATAGGCAAGAGCCAGTATCTTTACCTTCAAGGAATTAAGGGTGAAATCCTAAATCAAGCCATCCTGCAAAAAATCCAAACTGAGCAGGATCTTAATCGAAAGAGGATGAACACTTGTTCCTCACACCAAGCCTCACTCACCAAACCCATAGGCCAAGGAAGTGGAAAATGCCACTCAAAGCAAGGTAGAAATCACAGCTGTGGAGTATCCATGCTTCAGCAACCGAACCCTCTCAAGGGCAATACCGAAAGACAAAATTGAGTAAGATCTTTGTGAAGAATAGGCTCTTGCTGCAGCACATCACTGTGAAATTGGAGAGGAGTCTACCAGAAGCCTCCACAGTCTGCATACCATTGCTTCCCGGGCCAATTTGGTGCCATCCCCATGCGTCTCGCGATCCTCCGAATCATTCTGCCCATCATGGGCCTCAGGGAAAGGCATATAGAAGCGGCATCAATGCCCAAAGACATCAGATTTCTAATGCGACTCAAGAAGAGAGGAACCTTTGAATTGTGTGGTCACCAGCAAATCTAGAAATGGGAGGCCCCAGTGGAACATTATGAGCTGGAACGCTTCGTTTGACAGTTTTCATTCTCTTGGATCCAGACTCTGTCTGCTGAGAGAGTCATCATTTACATTGCCTTTTCCTGCAATGTGTGAAGCTGAGATCTCCTGAGGATGTAATCTGCCCATTCCATGAGTTGGACTATTTCCTGTGATACGCTGGCTCTTGGTTTCTCCAAGGTGATTGATTTAAGCCACTGTTGTCACATTGTCTGCTGTTATTTGGACCATTTGACTCTGCAAGTGGTCGAATCGCAAGCATGCCAACCGAATGGCAAGGGCTTCCAGCCAAAAGAACATAAGATATGCCATACTGGGTCAGACCAAGGGTCCAGTATCCTGTTTCCAATAGTGGCCAATCCAAGTCACAAATACCTGGCAAGTATCCAACATTAGATAAATCACAAGTTGCTATTGCTTATTAATTACCGTAATAGCAGTTTATGGATTTTTTCTCTAGGAACTTATGCAAACCTTTTTAAACCCAATTACACTAACTGCTGTATCCACAACCTCTGGCAATATATTCCAGAGATTAACTATATGCTAAGTGAAAGAATTTTCTTCAATTTGTTTTAAATGACTTACTTGCTAACTTCATGGAGTGCCCCTGGTCCTTCTATTATCTGAGAGAGTAAATAACTGATTTACATTAACTTGTTCAAGACCTTTCATTATTTTGAAGACTTCTATCATATCCCCCCTCAGTCATCTCGACTCCAAACTGAACAGCCCTAAATTCTTTAGCCTTTCCCTCATAGGGCAGCTGTTCCATGCCCCTTATCATTTTGGTCGCCCTTCTCTGCACTTTCTCCAGTGCAGCTATACATTTTTTGAGATTCGTTGACCAGAATTGCACACTGTATTCAAGGTGTGGTCTCAAAATGGAAACATTATGACATCCCCCGTTTTATTTGCCATTCCCTTCCTAATAATTCCTAACATTCTGTTTGCTTTTTTGATGGCCACTGCACACTGAGCTGATAATTTCAATGTACTATCTACTATGACGCCTAGATCTCTTTCTTGGGTGGTAACCCCTACATTAGAATCTAACATTGTGTAACTACAACAAGAGTTATTTTTCCCTCTATGCATCACTTTGCACTTGTCCACGTTAAATTTCATCTGCCACTTGGAATCCCAATCTTCCAGTTTCACAAGGTCCTCCTGCAATTCACCACAATCCGCTTGAGTTTAACTATTCTGCATAATTTTGTGTCATCCACAAACGTGATCACCTCACTTAACATATCCCTTTCCAGATCATAGAAATATAGAAATGACGGCAGAAAAAGACCAATCAGCCCATCTAGTCTGCCCAGCAAGCGTCCACACTTATTTGCCCATACTTATCTGTTTCACCAACCACCAACTGCAGGGCTCTTGTTGGTAACTGTTTGATTCAAATTTCCGGCCATCCATTGTCATTGATGCAGAGAGTAATGTTGGAGTTGCATCAAAGGTGAGCATAAAGCATATGGTTACGGGTTGTAACCGCTGCATCAAGCAAGTTACCCCAATGCTTGTTTACCCAGTTTGCGCAGATCGATGCCTTGTTGGATGATGTCTGAATGCTAATCCTCTTTGCCACATTACCCCCTGCCGTAGAAGCAGAGAGCAACGCTGTGTATGCATTCAAAGTGATGTATCAGGCTTAATTGGTTTAGGGTATTAATCACCGTAATAAGCAAGCTACCCCCACGTTTATTTGTTTACCCAGATTGTGAAGTTCAGTCCTTTTTGGTTGTTATCTGAATGCAAAACCTCTTTTCCACATTTCCCTTTGTCGTTGAAGCAGAGAGCAATGTTGGGGTTGCATTAACCGTGCAAGGGATTTTTTTTTGAGTAAGGGTAGTAATCACCAGGTAGTAGTTAACATTCCAGCAAGCCACCCCCATGGATCTACTCTTCATTCCCATCCTCTAGCCTTTATGGATCCACAGTGTTTATCCCACGCTGCTTTGAAATCTTTCACAGTTTTAGTCTTCACCACTTCCTCTGGAAGGGCATTCCAGGCATCCACCACCCTCTCCGTGAAGAAATACTTCCTGACATTGGTTCTGAGTCTTCCTCCCTGGAGCTTCAAATCATGACCCCTAGTTCTACTGATTTTTTTCCATTGTAAAAGGTTTGTTGTTGAGCATGAATCATTAAAACCTTTCAAGTATCTGAAAGTCTGTATTATATCGCCTTTGCTCCTCCTCTCCTCCAGGGTGTACATATTTAGGTTCTTTAATCTCTCCTTGTAAGTCATTTTATGAAGACCATCCACCTTTTTGGTCGCCCTTCTCTGGACTGCCTCCATTCTGTCTCTGTCCCTTTGGAGATATGGTCTCCAGAACTGAACACAGTACTCCAGGTGGGGCCTCACAAAGGCCCTGTACAAGAGGATCATCATTTCCTTTTTCTTACTAGATATTCCTCTCTCTATGCAGCCCAGCATTCTTCTGGTTTAGCTATCGCCTTGTCACATTGTTTCGCCGACTTCAGATCGTTAGACACGATCACCCCAAGGTCTCTCTCCTGCTCCGTTCACATCAGTCCTTCACCTCCCATCAAATACAATTCTTTCAGATTTCCACTCCCCATATGCATGACTCTGCACTTCTTGGCATTGAATCTCAGCTGCCATATCTTCAACCACTCTTCCAGCTTCCTTAAGTCACATCTCATTCTCTCCACTCCTTCTGGCATATCCACTCTGTTGCTGATCTTAGTATCATCCGCAAAAAGACAAACCTTAACCTTCTATCCCGTCCGCAATGTCGCTCACAAAGATATTGAACAGCATCGGTCCCAACACTGATCCTTGTGGCACTCCATTTAACACCACTCTCTCTTCAGAGTAAGTTCCATTTACAGTCACACATTGTCTTCTGTCCATCAACCAGTTTGCAATCCAGGCCACCATCATGGCACCCACTCCTAAGCTTCTCATTTTATTCACAAGCCTCCTGTGTGGGACCGTATCAAAAGCTTTGCTGAAATCCAAGTAGATGACATCTAATTCCTCTAATTCCCTAGTCACTCAATCAAAAAAGTCAATCAGATTTGTCAGACAGGACCTTCCCCTGGTGAATCCATGCTGCCTCTGGTCCAGCAATTCTTCCAACTGTAGATAGTTCACTATTCTTTCTTTCGGCAGCGACTCCATTACCTTTCCCACCACTGAGGTGAGGCTAACTGGCCTGTAGTTTCCAGCCTCCTCTCTACTTCCACTCTTGTGAAGCGGGACCACCACCGCTCTTCTCCAATCACTCGGCACCACTCCCGTTTCTAGGGATCTGTTGAACAGGTCACTCAGCGGACCCGCCAGTACATCTCTGAGCTCCCTCAGTATCCTGGGATGGACCTCATCAAGTCCCATGGCTTTGTCCACTTTTATTTTTCCTAGCTCTTCCCATACATCATTTATAAATATTTTAAAAAGCACCGATCCAAGTACAGATCCCTGAGGCACTCCACTGTTTACCTTCTTCCACTGTGAAAACTGACCATTTAATCCTATTCTCTGTTTCCTGTCTTTTAACCAGCTTGCAATCCATAAAAAGACAATGCCTCTTATCCCATGACTTTTTATTTTTCTTCGAAGCCTCTCATGCGGGACTTTGTTGAACGCCTTCTGAAAATCCAAATACACCACATTTATTGGTTCACCCTTGACCACATGTTTACTCACCCCTTCAACAAAATGTAGGAGATTTTTGAAGCAAGACTTCCCTTGGGTAAATCCATGTTGGCTGTGTCCCATCAAACCATGTCTATCTAAATGTTTGTGATTTTATTCTTTATAACAGTTGCCATGATTTTTCCCGGCACTGAAGTCAGGCTTACCGATCTAAAGTTTCCCAGATCACCCCTGGATCCCTTTTTAAATATAAGGTTTACATTGGCTATGTTCCAGTCTTCAGGTACATTGGATGATTTTAATGATGTTACACATTAATTGAAACAGATCTGAAATTTAAATTTTTTAGTTCTTTCAGAACCCTGGGGTGTATAACATCTGGTCCAGGTGATTTACTACTCTTCAGTTTGTCAATCAGGCCTATCACATCTTCCAACTGATGTTCCAGGGAGACTGTTCTGTATTCTAGCACCCTGCACTTTTGTTTGTCTCTTCTGCAGAGAGGTGCAGGAGGACACCATAAAAATGTTTGAGGAACGCTGAGAAACTCCAGAACATAGCCATCTCTTATCAGCTCCAGAACCCACTCGTCCGATGTGATCTCGACCCACCTCCAATAAAAAAGAGAGAAGCAACCCCACTATCTCCTGTTCCCAGTGTTGGAATTGCACATCTTTATTAAGGGAGTCAGGGGGCACCATCACTCAAACCTGGGCTTCCTAGGATGAAAGGATTGAGAGGTATTATTCGAATGTTGAGCCCTCTGAGAAACTACTCCTCTTTAGGCTTGAAAGCATTTGAAACCCCTAAAATGGCCTCTCATGCTGAAAAAATGCAGCACCTGCTTTTTATCCTCTGGTAACCAAGGAACCTGGGACTCACCCAAGTTAATGGCCATTTTTTTCAACTCACTCCCAAACAAGTGTGATCTTTTAAAGGGCAATTTTGTAAGATTAGACTTTGAAATTGCACTGGCAAATCAATTCCTCAGCCATAGCTGACGGCTGGCCGCTATCACCGAAGCCACCCCTCTGGTAGAAGTGCGGACCAGGTTGCAGCCCACATCCATCAAAAAGGTGGCTGCCAGCTCCATCACTGCCATGGAATTCAAACCTGATTCATTAACTTCCTAGAAGAGAAGCAAGCAAGTGCGAGCTACCAGGAAGCAGCAAGAGGCTATCTGTAAATTCATTGCCACTGCCTCAAAGGCCTGCTTAAGTATAGCCTAAAATCTCCTATCCTGTGCATCTTTCAATGCCGCTCCCCGTTCTACAACTATAGATGTCTGGTGACAGCACACACTACACACTTTCTTTCGGAAGTGCAACTGCTCTCTCGCCGCCAAATCAAGGGAGTACAGCACTTCTACGGCTCATCCCCCTTTAAAGTTAGCTTCCAGAGTGCCCCATTCAAGATCAATCAATTCTTGAATAGCATCTATAATGGGGAAGAAACATGATGCTTTATACAAAGAAATTAAAATGGGATTTTTCTTTGGCTCAGACATGGAATCAGCACCTGGCACCCCCAGCATCTTCAATGTCTGAGAGATAAGAGCCAGCACCTCATCTCTATGAAAGAAACTCACTGGAGGAATTTCCCCATCCTCCAGGGAGTAAGGATCACTTTAATCATTTGTAACATCCGGGTCCCTATCAGCATGACCCGCAGCAGGTCTAGACATACTCCGATGCTTACCTGCAGCACCATGAGTGTGGAGATCCGCAGCCCGTGATCCTGAACTTTTAGGTTTGGCTGGGGCCGCTGACTGTGCCTTAAGAAAGAACTGTGGCCCTTGAAAAAATTCCACCCAAGAAAAGACAGAAGGATCCATAGCAAAACCAGAGAGCATCGGTCCTGCTCCCACTGTGTTGACTTCCTCTGCTGATGAACCACTTAGGAGAACCCCAAAACCAGGCAAAATCTCTGCCAGTTCATCCTCTGGTCCCCTTCCTTCATCATGCTGGGAAGGGCCAGGTTGAGCAAAATCAGTTGGAGACAACTCTCCCTGAGCCTCCAAGCAGTGCTGATACAAGTTAGAGGGGATTCCAGGTTGTGATGCCCGAATATGGCAAGTGGCACTAAAGGTAAGGCGCTTAAGCTTCTTTGCTAGGGGCACCATAGATAAACCCCTGCAGCCTCAAGATGGTGGCACGCTGAGTGACGGGGGAAGCTGTGTGTTTCTAGCTCCGTCGAACATTCACCTTTAAAAAATGCCTGCAAAAAGAAAAGGGAAAATACGAGTTTTCCCTGCTGTTTCCTCACCTTCACCGGCAGTACAGCTAGAAATCACAAACTTCCTCAATCCAACAACAAAAGAACCAAGGAATGAGGATCCCGATGTGCCAAACGAGGAGGGAGCTTCGTTTGTGCCAGCAGAGTCCTTGAGTCCCGATCTAAGGCAAGCACAGACACAGAGGATCGGGGAGGTGTAGCCTGGACCGCTAAACGGGGGAACTGCTTCCGGACTAAGTGCAGAGGGAACATCGACGCCCGCGGCTTCGGGTGAAGCTGGACAAACTGAAGCGGGGGAGTCCGGGACTCGGAATAGCGGTGGAACAACAGGTACTGTACTGGAACCGGGTACAATAGGGGCTGATACCACGGGAAGTTTGCTGTCAATTCCCAGTGGGGGAACCCCCAATTTTGTACCTTTGGTAGTCCCTGAAAGGCCTCAAGTGGTCACTCTTGCAGTATTATGGGACATGATGGCTGGAATGATTTCTACTTTAAATGTTCTTAGCACTAAAATAGAGCATTCTATACAACAGACTATAACATCAAATTTTCAAATGCAGAACCAAATAAATTCTTTATCTGCTAAAATTGCCATATTAGAAGAGAAAGAATCTGGGACTGTGGACTTCAAAGTGGCTACTGTTAGAGACAGAGAAATCCTTGCGAAGAGAGTTGAAACATTGGAGAATAAAACCAGGCAATTAAATTTGGGTATGTTGAACTTCCCCAGAGTTATAGGGGAAACCCTATATATCACCTTGAAAAAATTTATGGGGGAAGTTTTGGGATATACTCAAGAAGAACTACCATCGATCAATAAATGTTACTTTCTTCCTAGATCAGCAGCAACAACTGCTGGTCAAAACTGGCAAGAGAATCTTACCGAAATAATTGAGAACTCAGCCATAGATGTATTAGAAAGAGCAACGCTCCTTTTTTCTTTCATTTCCCTATCAGATTTACAATGTGTAATGAGAAAATATTTTAGAAAATTTCCTATTTGAATGCTAATATTAAGATCTACCCTGGTTTGGCCGCATCTACACAAATTAGACGAAGGGGTTTTTTAGCCCTGCGTCAAGAGGTCATTGATTTGGGTTTTTCTTTTATGCTTAAATTTCCCTGTAAATGCGTCCTAAAGAGGGGGAGGGGGGGGAGAAACCTTTATATTTTTTTCTTCTGAACAATTAAGGACTTTTATAGCTTTGAGGAAACCAGCTACATCTACCCCCTTTAATACATGAAATGAAATGTGTTGTTGTCAGCGTGCTAAGTTTCTTTCTGATGTTTAAGTATATCTAATTTAGTAAAACTCTCTTTAAATTGCAGGGGGGCCAAAATAGAAATTATTGATTTATGGGTTACGGGGAAATATTTGTTAAGCAGTTTCAGCTTTATAGGCGGTTTCTTTGTTTAAATTGTGAAATGTTTAACTCAGCTTTTTCGAATTTGCAAAAATGATCAGTTTTTGTAATGGAAAATGATAAATAAAGAATTGAAAAAAAAGAAAAGATAAACACCCGCTAGCAGCTCACTCCCAAAAGCGTCTGACAATTGTGTGCCCAGCTATGCGCCTGTAGAAGTGAGCTTGTACAGAGGTAAAATATTTAGTCAAATAAGCGCACACTATGGATGTCTAAAATGTAGGCGCTCAATATGTGGTCCAGGTAGGCGCCCACCTGAGCGCACCTTTGCAAGCCAATGTCAGACACTTTTGCGGCAGACTTATGCACAGAAAAGTGCGTGAACATTGCAGCGGCCTACCAAGTGGTGTCTAAGTAAAGCCTGAGAGTGGGTCCAGGCAGAAAGGCTGCTTAACCCAAGCTACCATGACTCCCCAAGTGGATGTTGGATCAGTGCACCGAGCTCATAGACCAGAAGAGGAACGGAATCCCTAAAATTATCTCCATACATACATATATATATATATATTTTTTTTACTCTTTACCTGAGCTCAGCCTGTCCCAGCCGAGTACAGAGTCAGTCTCTGTCTACGGGGAAAGAGGGCAAAGGCTTTTACCACTGCACTCGGCTTCATGCACCTGCTAGCCTCTCAGCTGTTCTCTCTCTACAGGTAAGTCAGCGCCAAACAACTAGCTACGAGACCAAGGTACTCTGAGGGAGGGATCCGCAGATATCATCACAGGAAAACTCGACTGAAGAAGGGACAGTGGACAATAAGATATCACCACAGGAGAGCAAGGCAAATTAATTTCTTCCTTGTCTCCTTCTAAATTTTTTTTTTAACCAATCCCCAGTAGGGAGATGCACATTCACCATCTGCTGGCGATGAAGAATACTGGTGGGCTGATGTCAGTGCAGGGAAATATATACTGTGACATCAATTTTGCTCCATCTCCATCTGCTAGCAGAGGTGCATAATCAACTGATTGAGTGCTATACCATTAATTATGGGGCTGATGCAACAATTGTGCACAGAAAACGGGCGCTCAGTATTGAGTGCCTGCTTTCCAAATGCATACCCAGCTACCTTCCTGGGCGCTCAATCATTTAAATGAGGGGTTGCATTATAAAGGAGGTATTAGGGACAAATGTGCTTCCCTAGCACCCCCTCAGCATCAGGTGCACAGGAGAGGTGGCTGTCAAGTGAGTCGGGAAAATGAACGCTCAATTTATGAGCGTCCATTTTCTCCTGCTATCAGCATAGACACACACAAGATATACAGGCTGGACCGTGTACCTTATGTATGTATTGGACATCCACAATTTAAAAAAAAAAAAATACAATTTTTTTTAAACTATACACTGCTTTATTTGGATCCTCCTACTTAGTATTGCTACAATACCATTAGGAGGAATCACAGAAAGCAGGATTTTTCTTTTTTTTTTAATGCACCATTGAGCGTGGCATACCTTTACACCAGCCCCAGGCTGGCATAAAATTTGCCATGTTGCAAGGGTGCATTGGCTGCGTGGAAAATGTATTGTGTCATGGATATTAGCTAATAGCCTCATCTACATGAATTTACATGTTCTGAGTGCTATTAGCTACATGGTGATTTGGACGTGTGCTTTGGAAGCCCTAATCCTCATATTGGATCAGGGATTATGAACGCATATCCAAAACGCACATCTTGAGGTGTAAGTCTGCAGAAATCACGTTTCAGGCCTAACACAACAGGTCACCTGAGGGGAGTGCAGGATGAAGAACCAGAGGGATCCGGATGACCTCAAGATTGACTGAGCAAATTGGTGGATTAATTGGAAAACTGTGAATGTCCTTCATTCAAGCATATTTTAAAGTCCTAAGCAAGATACATGAAGTACCTTTCCTCAAGTAACCACTTAAAATTAGTATACTTATGCATGGTAAGTGTATTTTAAATCATATGCGCATATGAAAAAAGCTGCTCTATCTCCTTTAAAAAGGAGATAGAGCAGCTTTTAAACTAGAACAAAGGGGAAAGCCGACAGTCGCTCAGCAGCGCATGGTTCGGAGAGAGGTATCTTTAAAGGATACTAATGATGCATTAGAATTAGGGCATCCCGACAGTGAGGTTCCAATAATTAGAAAAGTAGTCCAAGTGCCTGTAACTAAAAACTCACCTGAGCTAAAAAATTCTAACTTATCCCTATCAATTAAAAAGCAGAATGAAAATACAAACAAAAAACAAACTTTGAAATGTTTGTATGCTAATGCCAGAAGTCTAAGAAGTAAGATGGGAGAATTAGAATGTATAGCAGTAATTGATGACATAGACTTAATTGGCATCTCAGAGACATGGTGGAAAGAGGATAACCAATGGGACAGTGCTATACCAGGGTACAAATTATATCGCAATGACAGAGAGGAGCACTCGGGAGGAGGTGTGGCACTTTATGTCCATGATGGCATAGAGTCCAACAGGATAAACATCCTGCATGAGACTAAATACAAAATTGAATCTTTATGGGTAGAAATCCCTTGTGTGTCGGGGAAGACTATAGTTATAGGGGTATACTACCGTCCACCTGGTCAAGATGGTGAGATGGACAGTGAAATGCTAAGAGAAATTAGGGAAGCTAACCAAATTGGTAGTGCAGTAATAATGGGAGACTTCAATTACCCCAATATAGACTGGGTAAATGTATCATCAGGTCACGCTAGAGAGATAACGTTCCTGGATGGAATAAATGATAGCTTTATGGAGCAATTGGTTCAGGAACCGACGAGAGAGGGAGCAATTTTAGATCTAATTCTCAGTGGAGCACAGGACTTGGTGAGAGAGGTAACGGTGGTGGGGCCGCTTGGCAATAGTGATCATAATATGATCACATTTGATTTAATGACTGGAAAAGGAACAGTGTGCAAATCCAAGGCTCTCGTGCTAAACTTTCAAAAGGGAAACTTTGAGAAAATGAGAAAAATTGTTAGAAAAAAACTGAAAGGAGCAGCTACAAAAGTAAAAAATGTCCAAGAGGCCGTGGTCATTGTTAAAAAATACCATTCTAGAAGCACAGTCCAGATGTATTCCACACATTAAGAAAGGTGGAAAGAAGGCAAAACAATTACCGGCATGGTTAAAAGGGGAGGTGAAAGAAGCTATTTTAGCCAAAAGATCTTCATTCAAAAATTGGAAGAAGGATCCAACAGAAGAAAATAGGGTAAAGCATAAACATTGGCAAGTTAAATGTAAGACATTGATAAGACAGGCTAAGAGAGAATTTGAAAAGAAGTTGGCTGTAGAGGCAAAAACTCACAGTAAAAACTTTTTAAAATATATCCGAAGCAGAAAGCCTGTGAGGGAGTCAGTTGGACCGTTAGATGATCGAGGGGTTAAAGGGGCACTTAGAGAAGATAAGGCCATCGCGGAAAGATTAAATGATTTCTTTGCTTCGGTGTTTACTGAAGAGGATGTTGGGGAGGTACCCGTAATGGAGAAGGTTTTCATGGGTAATGATTCAGATGGACTGAATCAAATCATGGTGAACCTAGAAGATGTGGAAGGCCTGATTGACAAACTGAAGAGTAGTAAATCACCTGGACCGGATGGTATACACCCCAGAGTTCTGAAGGAACTAAAAAATGAAATTTCAGACCTATTAGTAAAAATTTGTAACTTATCATTAAAATCATCCATTGTACCTGAAGACTGGAGGATAGCAAATGTAACCCCAATATTTAAAAAGGGCTCCAGGGGCGATCCGGGAAACTACAGACCGGTTAGCCTGACTTCAGTGCCAGGAAAAATAGTGGAAAGTGTTCTAAACATCAAAATCACAGAACATATAGAAAGGCATGGTTTAATGGAACAAAGTCAGCATGGCTTTACCCAGGGCAAGTCTTGCCTCACAAATCTGCTTCACTTTTTTGAAGGCGTTAATAAACATGTGGATAAAGGTAAACCGGTAGATATAGTATACTTGGATTTTCAGAAGGCGTTTGACAAAGTTCCTCATGAGAGGCTTCTAGGAAAAGTAAAAAGTCATGGGATAGGTGGCGATGTCCTTTCGTGGATTGCAAACTGGCTAAAAGACAGGAAACAGAGAGTAGGATTAAATGGGCAATTTTCTCAGTGGAAGGGAGTGGACAGTGGAGTGCCTCAGGGATCTGTATTGGGACCCTTACTTTTCAATATATTTATAAATGATCTGGAAAGAAATATGACGAGTGAGATAATCAAATTTGCAGATGACACAAAATTGTTCAGAGTAGTTAAATCACAAGCAGATTGTGATAAATTGCAGGAAGACCTTGTTGAGACTGGAAAATTGGGCATCCAAATGGCAGATGAAATTTAATGTGGATAAGTGCAAGGTGATGCATATAGGGAAAAATAACCCATGCTATAATTACACAATGTTGGGTTCCATATTAGGTGCTACAACCCAAGAAAGAGATTTAGGTGTCATAGTGGATAACACATTGAAATCGTCGGTACAGTGTGCTGCGGCAGTCAAAAAAGCAAACAGAATGTTGGGAATTATTAGAAAGGGAATGGTGAATAAAACGGAAAATGTCATAATGCCTCTGTATCGCTCCATGGTGAGACCGCACCTTGAATACTGTGTACAATTCTGGTCGCCGCATCTCAAAAAAGATATAATTGCGATGGAGAAGGTACAGAGAAGGGCTACCAAAATGATAAGGGGAATGGAACAACTCTCCTATGAGGAAAGACTAAAGAGGTTAGGACTTTTCAGCTTGGAGAAGAGACGACTGAGGGGGGATATGATAGAGGTGTTTAAAATCATGAGAGGTCTAGAACGGGTAGATGTGACTCGGTTATTTACTCTTTCGGATACTAGAAAGACTAGGGGGCACTCCATGAAGTTAGCATGGGGCACATTTAAAACTAATCAGAGAAAGTTCTTTTTTACTCAATGTACAATTAGACTCTGGAATTTGTTGCCGGAGGATGTGGTTAGTGCAGTTAATATAGCTGTGTTTAAAAAAGGATTGGATAAGTTCTTGGAGGAGAAGTCCATTACCTGCTATTAAGTTCACTTAGAGAATAGCCACTGCCATTAGCAATGGTTACATGGAATAGACTTAGTTTTTGGGTACTTGCCAGGTTCTTATGGCCTGGATTGGCCACTGTTGGAAACAGGATGCTGGGCTTGATGGACCCTTGGTCTGACCCAGTATGGCATTTTCTTATGTTCTTAAGATTCCAGCAGAAGTCTGCTTATGCACCCATACATGCATGTATGGGCATCCACACACTCATTTTAAAATTTGCCTTAAATAGGGTAAGGTGATTTTTTTTTTTAGGACCCTCTGGCCTGAGTTGGCTCCAGAGTACTCTAGGGAGTCAAAATCTGTTTAGATGGGGTTTTTTTTTGGCTGTCTCCTTGTCTTGTTCTCAGCTGTTAGGAGCATCTGTGTTCCTGAAACAGATATCTCTGTGGTACATACCCTCCTGTTTTAATAGAAAAATTGCTTTTTCATGGAAGGAGTATGGGATCATTTGATAGTCAGTTTTTGACACTACATTGTCACGACTGACTTCTGTAGCATAGAGCAGAGATCTTTAATCAGAACCATCCTCTCTTTATTTTGGTTCAGGTCTTTCTCAGTGCAAAGCAATATAGATAACTACTCATGCACATCCTCCCAGAGGCTGGAAACCTGTGGCCAGGCCATTCTTCTGTTAGGAGAAAGCAAAACACCTGAATGAGGTATCAGCACTGTCATATGCTGATCTGATAAGATACATAACACACTAATCTCTGTGAGGTTGTTGAACTCAACTCAGTTGTTTTTCGGAAATAAGTCCATGAATCCTTATAGCTTCTCAAGAGGGGAATATATCATGAGAATCCAATACGCTGAGATATGAACAGACAGCATAGAGTTGAGGAAAAATATTCTGCATTTTCTCTCTGTTAATCAACTATCTAAAAAATTGCCTACCCTCAATGCAGCTAAAATATGGGCATTGTTCCATGGCATGTGTACTCTAGCTGCATTAAGGGGAGGTATTCCTGGGAGTATATTTTATTGAAGAAGTAAAATAATGTGTAGAGATTTTTTTTGACCCAACAGTTTCCTTTTGCTACTTTGGGCCTCCAGCTCAGTCAGAACGAGAGCTGGGAGCCTGCTGCAATGAGCCTTTATTCACAACTACCCTGGGATATTTTTCCTCTTACATGTATTATTGTCAATGACAGATATACTTGCAGCAAAAGTGGGTGCAATAAATGTACTGTATCTCTGGCAAATTTCAAAGTGGAATTACGCATGTATTTTCTCTTTGAAAACTAGTGCAAAGTCCTCAGAGAGAAAGTACCTGTGAAATTTTTCTCAATGCGCCTAATTTGAAAATTACCCTCAGGTAATCACAACCTCCAGGTGCTTAAAACTCCCTCTTTGCCTTCCTTAGGCCTTTCCTGAGCACTGTAATATGTGTTTCAAGGCAAATTGGTACATAGGAAAAATGTAGACACAGTCTGCACACAAGACCTGCTATAAAATCCAATTCATTGACTTAAATCTTTCACTGTAGAGAATGTGACAAAAAACTTTCTCCTAGATTCATCAAAATGCGTTAGCGCATGGATAACACCCACGATAAGAGAAAGGGGTGTGTTTAGGGACATTTCAGAATTACTGTACCACGTGATAACATACCGCTTTGCATTGTTAGTGAAGTAAATTTACAAGACCCGTGACAATTTGTTTTTTTGCATGAGAGAGAGAGAGAGAGAGTTACAGTTGCATCTAAACAAATCCTCAGTATTTGTCCTATTTTGGTTTTGTATCATTTCCTTTTATTCTCAATTAGTCTTCATCCTACCAACATATTTTACATCACAATCTAACCAACTGGGGTCCAAATGGACCCCATGCTGTTTTGTTGATTGACCTTGAAAATAATTGTCATTGAACATGCCTTATTATTTATTTCAATATGGAAAACCAGATTCGGTGTCACTATGTTCCTATTCCTCTGATATGTGATCAACCTCATCATCAGAGTTGTCCTAATCTTCAAAATCAGAGTCATCGTTATCCTCAAAAATTGCTTTCAGAACATCTGCAGTAGAATACAGAGCATATTTCTTCCTAAAAGACCCTCTTGTAGACATTTTTATCGACTGAAAATGCAAAGAATCATTGAAAATGCAAAGAATCAGTAGTTATACATTTTTAAACTTGCTTAATTGAAAGTCGCAAATTCTGGGGTCTTTTTGGACCCCAAATAATAAATAGCTGTTATAGGAAGAATAAAGTAGAATAGTTTAGAATAACATTTGAATCAGACTTACCGTAGGCTAAGTGACAAATTCCTAAAATGGCGGCTGAAAATAATTTCTGGTGTTTATACAGCGGAAGCACATTAGTGCATGGGGTCACAAATTGGACCCCAGTTGGTAGGATGAAGGTTAAAGACTTTTGCTGATTGATCTAATATTTTAATTTTCAAAGTGGAAACATTTAAACGCAGAGTTTAAGAATGAAATAAAATATTACTATCAGTGATCATCTGCCTTGTGCATTTAGGGGCGGATTTTCAGAGCCCTGCTCGCCTAAATCCGCCCAAAACCGGGCGGATTTAGGCGAGCAGGGCCCTGCGCGCCGGTGAGCCTATTTTACATAGGCTCACCGGTGCACGCAGAGCCCCGGGACTTGCGTAAGTCCCGGGGTTCTCCGAGGGGACGTGTCGGGGGGCGGGCCCGGTCGTCGCAGCGTTTCGGGGGCGTGTCGGCAGCGTTTTGGGGGCGGGTACGGGGGCGTGGCTACGGCCCGGGGCGGTCCGGGGGCGTGGCCGCGCCCTCCGTACCCGCCCCCAGGTCGCGGCCCGGCGCGCAGGAGGCCCGCTCGCGCGCGGGGATTTACTTCTCCCTCCGGGAGGCGTAAATCCCCGGAGAAAGGTAAGGGGGGGGGTGTGTAGACAGGGCCGGGCGGGTGGGTTAGGTAGAGGAAGGGAGGGGAAGGTGAGGGGAGGGCGTTAGAGGATTCCCTCCAAGGCCGCTCCGATTTCGGAGCGGCCTTGGAGGGAACGGGGGTAGGCTGCGCGGCTCGGCGCGCGCCGGCTATACAAAATAGATAGCCTTGCGCGCGCCGATCCAGGTTTTTAGCAGATACGCGCGGCTCCGCGCGTATCTACTAAAATCCAGCGTACTTTTGTTTGCGCCTGGAGCGCAAACAAAAGTAGGCCTATTCGCGGAGTCTGAAAATCCGCCCCTTAGTTAGTGACATGTACTGTTGGCCATGGAAGAGTACATTTCCAGTAACTCCATTGATTGCAGTTTTTATGTTACTTTGCTTTCTCATGTGTATTCTTCAAAGGTTATAAGTAACTTCTTATAAGGGTGATGTGGGCTTTTCCCACTTAAAATAAAAATATACATTCATAAAAATGCCCACAAATTAGATGTTTCTCCCCCCCCCCCCCCCAATTCATTATTACCCTTCATTTCTAATCTCCCTTCCTCCCAAAAGGCAGGCCTATGTACACAGGTTCCTTGCTAACCAAGGGCTTGGGGTAAGTCTCCTCTGAGATGAACCCCCCCAATGTTGCTCTTCTGCCAGCAGTGGTTGTCACTGCTGTAGCAGTAGTTTTTTCTCCCATCTGGGGCTTGAGCATATCCATGCCCGTCCTAATAGCTGAGAGACTTGGGCATGAATCTCTTTTGCTACAGCATTACAGATCAATCCAAAATCTGATGTTTCTACAGGCTTGATATGCTAATAACCCCTAAAAGTTAGTACAACACTTGTTTTAATAAAACCAGCATAGCTTGCCTGGTTAGCTTTGCTTTCTGCAAGAGTAGTGGGACTAATATACTTACTGTATCAACTTTTTAATTAACATAAGTATTTAAAGCAATATTTAAAAGCACATTCTTTAATTTCTTTAAAGTGAACTGAACTGAAGTTTTACTGGACAGGAAGCTCATGCTAAAGGATATAGTACATACGATATTCTGTCCAGTTGGGACCTTGCTTTCAGTTTAGTATAATGTTATGTGGCTCAAAAGATTAAATGCACTTTATAATTTGCTATAAAAACATAATAGGAAAAAATTGTCTTTTTTTCTACAACATGAAGAGCTAATATAGATACTGTACTATTTAAAAAAAAAAAAAAGCAATATAAAATTATCCACCTGGAAAAAAAAAGTATGATGGATTTCTTGAATATATATTCAAAGCAACAGTAAATATAAGTAAACATGACATGTTGGGGTACATCTCACCATGTAAAACATCATTTGGCAGTCCAGATGTGTAGCATTAGCACTCTTAGGTGCCCTGTACCTAACTTAATATAGATCACCTACAAATTTCACAAGCTTAAATGATTTCTTATTAGAAAGATTTTTCTGCTCAAAAATGTTCCATGGGGAAATGTTCTCTCATATGCTATAATGGAATAGCTCAATGGCTGCTGAAATGCACTTGGAAGCACTATACAGAAAAATCAGGCAAAGGAAATGGGCAAGCCAATCTAGCAATCTGATAGATTGACTACTATTATTTTTAATTAAAAACATTACTCCTGCAACTATCGCATTAACAAAGTATATTTTTGATGGTGAAACACATATCTGTATGACGAATAACATTAAGAAAACTTCTATTCGGTGGACTGTGCTAAGCTTTGATGTTAGTACTGCCAGATGTCATATTGCTTTCAGGGCAATGTCGATGCCTTGGGGGTGATGGAAACCATAAAATGACAAATTCATAAGTTGCCATACTTTCCCTATTCCAGCTGGAGACAGCATGATGGCAAAAACAGGCAAGCCTCCAGCACTTATACTATTTACAAAGGCAAAATTTAGCATGGTGGCAGGGCTCTGCTGCATAACAGTGCTGCAATGCATTTCAGACTGTCATGCCAACCAAATCAATGAGGAACTTATTAAACTGTTTTCTTAAGTGACGTGAGAAAGAAAACAGGTAAATAAGTACAATGAGCTAACAATATTAACTGAGACACACAGATGCTTGGCTTGGTTCTTCAGCTGACATGCAGCTCACATCACAGTACCCAGTGGAAATAGCATTTTGTTCCATTTGAGCTTTTCATTTTCAGATTGAGACAGTGTCATCTGGGCCAACTAAAATACAAGAATAGACAATTATCAACATGGCAACAATATAATCAATTATACAACAGAACAAAAAGAATTAAGTAAATCATTTAGGAACCTATACAATAAACTTTAGAATGCATATTAAGGCCCTCTTATGCATTCTCTCAAAGCAGTGTAAACATTATAAACACATAATACAAAAGTTATTAAAAGAATAAATACTACTTAAACCAAAAAACAATACAAAAAGAAAAAGAAAAAGAAAATACAACAAAAAATAATAAAATGAATGTAAAACAATATTAAAACATACATGGTATATCAAAATCAGATCCTCATTTAATTTCCCTGGATCAGAAAACCCAATACCCATAAACCACCTTTAAGGAAGCAAACAGGCTTTTACCAGTTTTTGGTAATAATGTGGTATATTTACCTTCCACACTGTTTACTGACCACTTGGGTAAAAGGCCGCTACTTAACACCTTCTAGGATCTGTGTTAACTAATTACCATGCAGAGGAAATCCCCAAATCCCTGATGCTAACTGGCCTAAAGTGAATACGTCAGTTAGAAATGGCAATTCCCTTCTTGCAGAAACATCCAGCCCACACTGGGGCATCTTTCTCCCTCCTTCCCATCTGTGGCAAGAACATATTTCATTTTCTCAGTGGAAAAGGGTAAACAGTGGAGTGCCTCAGGGATCTGTACTTGGACGGGTGCTTTTCAATATATATATAAATGATCCGGAAAGGAATACGACGAGTGAGGTTATCAAATTTGCGGCAAATACAAAATTATTCAGAGTAGTTAAATCACAAGCAGACTGTGATACATTACAGGCGGACCTTGCAAGACTGGAAGATTGGTCATCCAAATGGCAGATGAAATTTAATGTGGACAAGTGCAAGGTGTTGCATATAGGGAAAAATAACCCTTGCTGTAGTTACACGATGTTAGGTTCCATATTAGGAGCTACCACCTAGGAAAAAGATCTAGGCATCATAGTGGATAATACTTTAAAATCGTCGGCTCAGTGTGCTGCAGCAGACAAAAAAGCAAACAGAATTTTAGGAATTATTAGGAAGGGAATGGTTAATAGAATGGAAAATGTCATAATGCCTCTATATCGCTCCATGGTGAGACCGCACCTTGAATACTGTGTACAATTCTGGTCGCCGCATCTCAAAAAAGATATAGTTGCGATGGAGAAGGTACAGAGAAGGGCAACCAAAATGATAAAGGGGATGGAACAGCTCCCCTATGAGGAAAGGCTGAAGAGGTTAGGGCTGTTCAGCTTGGAGAAGAGACGGCTGAGGGGGGATATGATAGAGGTCTTTAACGAGTAGGTCTTGAATGAGTAGATGTGAATCTGTTATTTACACTTTCGAATAATAGAAGGACTAGGGGGCATTCCATGAAGTTAGCAAGTAGCACGTTTAAGACTAACTGGAGAAAATTCTTTTTTACTTAACGCACAATAAAGCTCTGGAATTTGTTGCCAGAGGATGTGGTTAGTGGAGGAGAAGTCCATTACCTGCTATTAAGTTCACTTAGAGAATAGCCACTGCCATTAGCAATGGTTACATGGAATAGACTTAGTTTTTGGGTACTTGCCAGGTTCTTATGGCCTGGATTGGCCACTGTTGGAAACAGGATGCTGGGCTTGATGGACCCTTGGTCTGACCCAGCATGGCAATTTCTTATGTTCTTATGTTCTAGGAGAGTTTCAGTGCTTAGGTTCTTTCTGAATCCATATTGGGTTGGTGATAGGATGTTGTTTGTTTCAAGGTAATCATCAAGTTGGGAGTGTACGACTTTTTTGATGATCTTGGCTATGAAGGATAGGTTTGAAATAGGGCGGTAGTTAGCTAGGATTTCAGGATCCAAGTTGTTCTTTTTTAGAATCGGTTTGTTTGATTACTGCAGATTTGAGGCATCTGGGGTAATTACCTTCAGTCAGGGATAAATTGACGATCTTGGTGAGAGTTTTAGATATGGTGGGTTCGATTGCTTTGAGAGTTGTTATAGGGGATGCTGTCTAAGGGGTGGTTGGCAGGGCTCATTTTTAATTATTTATTTATATTTTATTGCATTTTACAAATTATCATGGCTTACACCGTCATATTACATTTCGGATATCTAATGTTATGATAATTAATACACAAAAATAGAGTTTAAAAACATTTTGATATCACTATCAATAAAAGATACATTAACTTTTAGACATCCTAATCACCAGGAAATTAACAGAAATCCAACCATTCCATAAGGAGCTTGATTTAAGACAGAAGAATTAAAAAAAAAAAATAGAAAGTGTATGCTTCACATTTCTTAAATGACAACATTTCTTAATCATCTTTATTCCTTAACATCTTCTTTGCTTCCAAAAATGTTTTCAAACCCTCTGGCTTGAAATACATGTATCTAGCATTTTCAACCCTAACTAAACACTTACATGGATATCTGACCACTAATTGAGCTCCTACTTGTTCAGCAAGAGCTTTCATTTCTAAAAACTGCTTACGTCTTATCTGAGTCGCTCTTACGATGTCTGGAAAAATCCAGATTTGATAGTCTTGGAATTTTACTGTTCTATTTCTAAGGAACAATCGTAATATATTGTCCCTATCAGAGGGAAATACAAATTTAACTAAAACCGTTCCTTTTTTCTCTATTACATCTTCAGTAGAAGATTCTAACATTTGAGATATGTCTAAGGTTGGTGCTTGCTCTTCTAAAAGATTAGTTGATTTTATAAAATATATTTTAGAAATAGGAGGATGAGCCTCTATTGGGATTTTTAACACATCAGACATGTATTTCTTAAACTGGTCTTGCAGTAAAGAAAACCTAGTTAAGGGAAAGTTTATAACCCTTAAATTCATTGTACACCATTATGATGGTTTTACTGAAATAGCGGTATAAAAATAAATAAACCTATAACCTATTTAAGTACCTCGCCTCGTTTTCTAATTTCTCCAAATTTCTAATTTGCATCTTTTCCCCCTATATCAAATTCACTTGTATTTTTTGCACTTCAGACAGCTTTTGTTCAATATCTAGCAATTTTTTATTTTGTTTCTCTACCTTCTCTTCATTATTCAAGACTCGATGATTCATCTGCAATGTAATAGTGGTTAGATTAGATATAGCCTTTTCAAGAGTGACTATTGCTATCCAAACAGAGTCCAAAGTTATTATTGAGGGTTTCTCTATGTTCTTCATAGGGGATAAGGTGGTTAATCCTGATAACCCAGTATCCAACTCACGAGTGCCTTGGGGTACCCTTCCATTTCTCCCTTCAAGGATGGAACTTCCCCCATTACTGGGGACAAATTAGAAGTCTCTTCCAATGATCCAGTTGGGGTAACCACAGTAGATGGATTAACTTGTGGCTTATCTTGAAAGGGAGGAGATGGGGTTGTTGGAGCTGAAGACATGACGTCACGACGTCACGTCTTGAGCGGCCAATTGTACGCTTCCCCCGTGCAGGCGGCCATCTTTGTCTTCGTCGGGAGGAGCTACGATCGCATGTGTTCCTGATGATGGCTTCAGAAAAGTAAGTTGGCAGGCGTCCAAAAGCGACTTACTTTTGGGATCTTGACAGATCCCAAAAGTAAGTCGCTTTTGGAAAAAAAAAAAAATTGTCGCTTTTGAAAAAAAAAAACCCCAAAATTGCTTTTGGTTTTTTTTTGCTTCGCCGCTGTCTTCGCCGTTGCTTCGCCGCTGTCAGTGTCTCCCCCTCCTCCCGGAGCAAGGCTGCTTTTCGCGCCCTGCTCCGAGAGGAGGGGGGACACTGACAGCGGCGAAGCAAAAAAACCAAAAGCAAGAAGTAAGTCGCTTCGCCGCTTAACTCTTCCCTCCTCCCGGAGCAGGGCGCGAAAAGCAGCCTTGCTCCGGGAGGAGGGAAGAGTGAAGCGGCGAAGCGACTTACTTTTTGCTTTTGGTTTTTTCGCTTCCTGGTATCTGTCATTTCAAATGACATTTGAAATGACAGATACCAGCGTGGCGTGAAGCCTTAGGCCCGCGCACCCAGGATACTGTATAGGCGCTCTATCCAGTAAAATGGGTTGCGCGGGACTAAGGCATTACGGACGCGGTTTACATTTACATATAATTAGTGTTCAGGATCGAGCGGTAGGTGAGCTGCACTGTGCGGGCGGTAACCGCGGGTGCCGTAGGCACTAACGCAGCTCTTCCTACCGCTCGGTACTGGATAGGCCTGTGTGTCAGCTAAACAGCAGAGCACTTTTCCAAACTTGTTAACACTGTGAGTGCTGGATCTTGCAGAATATGTCATTCAGAGGAGAGCACACAGTGATTTTTGATATATTTTTATATTCCTTTACCTTGGCTGTGGGGGCTTGCAGTTAGGGTTGGAAATCCCTTTTTGACAGATCCAAAACACATCACTCAGGTCCAGACACAGCTCGGTCCACATTGTAAGGCTCCAACACATGTTAAGCTCATGGAGTTATGAACCTGGTTTATAGTGGCTTGCTACATATAAAATATGCTTATTTGCATGTATAAGTGCTCCTAATTTTAAGCATTTACATGAGGAAAAGTTATTCACGCATATTTCTTAGCACTTGGCTTTTACGCATGCAAGTCAGCACATTTTGTAACATGCACATGTGAAGGAAATGACCAGTTTTACCAATTAGCTCTCCAGTTTGCCCAGTCTATCTCTAGGACATCTAGAACTCCCTGGTAATTCAGCCTGCACTCCCCCCAGTTTACGTTGACCTTTCATCCAGTCAGTATTTAGCTATAAAGAATTCTATTCTGACTCACCCCTGATAAATAGCAGAACAAAATATGCACAGGTAACAGCTGTACGCATGCTGTGTGCACAGGTTATAAAATTGCAACTTACCGTATTTTTCGCTCCATAAGACGCACCTGACCATAAGACGCACCTAGGATTCAGAGAGGGAAAATTAAAAAAAAAAAAAATTGTGCTAAACCGGCTCTGCGTCTGGGTGTCTTATGGAGCAAATTAGGGGAGTGTATAGCTTTTTTTTTTTCTCCCCATTTTGTTTTCGGGTCTGGGGAGGGCCATTTTGGTCCACTCCCCAGATCAGAAAACTTTTCTTTCTCTGGGAACCCCTCCCCCCCCCAAAAATACCCCCATCCCAACCCTTTAAATTAACAACCCCCCACCCTCCTGACCCCCCCAAGACCTGCCGACTTAATTTACTACAACCCCCCACCCTCCTGACTCCCAAGACCTGCCGACTTAATTTACTACAACCCCCCACCCTCCTGACTACCCCAAGACCTGCCGACTTAATTTACTACAACCCCCACCCTCCTGACTCCCCCAAGACCTGCCGACTTAATTTACTGCAACCCTCCACCCTCCTGACCCCCCCAAGACCTGCCGACTTAATTTACTGCAACCCCCCACCCTCCTGACCCCCCCAAGACCTGCCGACTTAATTTACTACAACCCCCCACCCTCCTGACTCCCCCAAGACCTGCCGACTTAATTTACTGCAACACCCCCCCCCCCCTAAGACCTGCCAAACGTCCCTGGTGGTCCAGCGGGGGTCCAGGAGCGGTCCGGGAACGATCTCCTGGGTGTGGGCCGTCGGCTGCCAGTAAACAAAATGGTGCCGACGGCCCTTTGCCCTCACTATGTCACTGGGACCGACTGCTGCTATTGGTCGGTCTCAGTGACATAGTGAGGGCAAAGGGCCGTCGGCGCCATTTTGTTTACTGGCAGCCGACGGCCGAAACCCAGGAGATCGTTCCCGGACCCCTGCTGGACCACCAGGGACGTTTGGCAGGTCTTGGGGGGTCAGGAGGGTGGGGGGTTGCAGTAAATTGTCGGCAGGTCTTGGGGGGGGGGGGTTGCAGTAAATTAAGTCGGCAGGTCTTGGGGGGGGGGTCAGGAGGGGGGTTGCAGTAAATTAAGTCAGCAGGTCTTGGGGGGGAGGTTGCAGTAAATTAAGTTGGCAGGTCTTGGGGGAGTCAGCAGGGGGGGGGGGGGTTTGTTAGATTTTTGTTTGTTTTTTTTTTATATTCGCTCCATAAGACGCACATACATTTCCCCCCCACTTTTGGGGGAAAAAAGTGCGTCTTATGGAGCGAAAAATACGGTATATGTGTAAATGTTGGAACTGCCCCAGAATGCCCCTGACTTGCCCCTTTTTTTATGTGCACAAATGTATTCGTGCACCAGCACTTGCATACGTATGTGCAAGGTTTCTAAAATAACACTAGCATGAATATGCACTATTTGCGTGTACATATGCTATTTGTGCGTGTGCATCTCTTTTAAAATTCACCTTAAAGGCCTTAACTTTTTTCTAAAACTTAAATAATTTCTCTCCTGCTGAACAACTAAAGGGAGTTCCATAATGCTTGTCGCCTAGTGGATTCTAAACAAACATCAAAAAATAGATGGGTGTATATTCTGAGAGGATGAGTATATATTACACAAAGGCACATACCAGTCCAATTGGTCAGAAAAGCAAAATGTCTCGGAATATAATGTTTTATGTGCTATAGTTAAAACTTTGAATATGTTTCTTAAGAATGACTTCCCAGTGGAGGTGGTAGAGGCAAAAGCAATAATAGAATTCAAGAACACATGGGATAATTTCAGACGGCACCGGGCAAGTGTACAGAAAAGCAGAAAAAACTGCTTTTCTGTACATCCTCTGACTTACTATCATAGCGATATTAAGTCGGAGGCCCCAAAAATAAAATAAAATAAAAAAAACTTCTTTAAAAAAAAAAATCTGCCCGCAGCTCACGGGTTGGAAAACGTACACTCAATTTTGCCGGCATCCGTTTTCCGAATCTGTGGCTGTCAGCAGGTTCGACAACCGATGCTAGTAAAATTAAGCGTTGGTTGTCAGACCTGCTGACAGCCGCAGCTTCCGCCAATAAGGAGGCGCTAGGGACGCGCTATTGTCCCTAGCGCCTCCTTATTAGCATGGGCTCTAATTTAAATACTGAATTGCGCGCCCAGGAGAGTGGATGCTCGCCTCGGAGCACCAGCTCTTCTGTGGAGCTTATTGAATCGGCCTGAAAGTTAGGTGCCTAAACCTTGTAAAACTGACCCTTTTGTGTTTGTCTCATACTTTCTTGAATTCTGTTGCTGGTTTTGCCCCTATTGCTTCTACTAGGAAGCCATTCCTTATAAACAGAAAAATAAATCCAGCACATATATACGAATCATACAGATCTGACCCTAGAGAAAATCTCATGGAGGATCCCTGGTGACCAAGAAGTGATGGGAAATTCAGAAATCAAATCTATTTGGCTTGTAAAAGGAAGAAAACTGGGCAGATTACAGTCCATATTTGACGTTATATTCTTTGTTTTTAAGACAATACCTATCCCATACACTAAAGAAACGTGTCAATATTTCTTTTTCTGTGTTAATTGATGCTCAAAAATGTGAACCATAGAGATGGACTTTTTGTCTACACAACGGTATATACAACTGTTTAAATAAATAAAATAAAAATGTTTAAATAAAAAAGATACTCCCTCTGGTATCATATATAATGCATTAAGCCATGTCTTGAGCAGCTAAAGCAGGAGAGAGAAAATCCGACCTGATGACAGACTTTTTCCACCCTTCCCTCTCCTTAATTTGCCCCATTAGATCCAGCTTGCCAGCACCTTCACTGTCATCAACAATGGCCTTTGATGATTACTTTAACCTGGATGTCAGTGGCCGGAGGTGGGGAGGAGCAGTGGGGCAGAAAGAGGAGGAGCATTACCCAGCTGTAAAGAGGCCCATGAGGCCTCAGGTGGACCCCATTCCACTGATGGTGAAGAAAAGAAGAGACCTACCTCTTCAGTTTGCCTGGCGGTGCAGAAGCTGTGCATCTGCATCGCTGAGTGAACTGAGCCTGTCTAGTAGTAGTCTCTGCAGGCCTCGTGGTATTATAATAGAAGCTCGATAATAGAAGCTCCAAGATCACTATCAACAATAAAGAATCCCCTAACTTCAAATCCACTCTAGGGGTTCCTCAAGGCTCCTCTCTATCCCCCACCCTCTTTAATATCTATCTATTGCCTCTCTGCCAGCTCCTCACAAACCTTAATCTAATTCACTACTTATATGCTGACGATGTTCAGATCCTGATCCCTATAAAAGAATCCCTTCCAAAGACGCTCTCCTTCTGGGAGGACTGCCTCAAGTCCATCAACCACCTACTCACCAGCCTGAACCTAGTCCTCAATGCAGCCAAAACGGAAATTCTTCTCATCTCCTCCGACCTTTCTACCAGCCATCATCAGACAACCTCTATTCCTCAGAACACTCAAGTTAGAGACTTAGGAGTCACCATTGACAATCATTTAAACCTAAAAAAATCAATTAACAATATTACAAAGGATTGTTTCTTTAAGCTACAAGTTATGAAAAGACTCAAACCCCTCTCCTCCATCTCCAGGACTTCAGAACGGTCCTCCAGTCAACAATATTTTCCAAAACCGACTACTGCAACACTCTCCTCTTAGGACTCCCGATCTCCGCTACTAGACCACTACAGATGCTCCAGAACTCAGCAGCCAGGATATTAACCAACACTAACTGGAGAACTCACATCACCCCTATACTTAGAAATTTACACTGGTTACCTATTAAATACAGAATTCTGCACAAAGCACTCACCATTATCCACAAATCCATACACAACCAACTTCCTTTAGACCTTCGGTTCCCTCTCAAACTATACACTTCTGCAAGACCCATCTGAGCGGCACACAAAGGAACCCTTCAAGTTCCCCCAAATAAATCCACCCGTCTAACCTCCACGAAAGAACGAGCTTTCTCCACAGTTGGCCCCATCATCTGGAACAACCTGCCAACTGACCTAAGACTGGAACCCTGCCTGACTACCTTCCGAAAAAAACTCAAGACTTGGCTTTTCGTCCAAGCCTTCCCTGAAACCTAACAATGCAACAGTTTTCGTCATATAGCTCAATAGACTAAATGTTCGACCCAGCCATTGTATTTTCATTTGTGTTAATTCTTCAGTTCTTCCTGTCCTTTGTTTCCTGGCTACTCTAGCCCCCAAGTTTTATTCTCCATGTTATTTGTATCTGCGCCTCGGCCTTCTTGTTATATGGTTCTGTTAAGTTTACCCCTAAGTTTGATGTAAACCGGCCTGATATGAAGCTTGTCATGAAGTTCGGTATAGAAAAAAATGTTAAATAAATAAATAAATAAAAAGCTTGAGAGGGTAGCACTTTCTCTGTACTGATTTCATGGTATACAATATCAGCATGGAGGAAGTGCTACACCTGCTAATTTTTAATACCGTGTGGCCTGCAGAGAGGAGCAGCAGAGAAACTTCAATGATAGCACACAGTGGCTTCTCCTGCGTGCTGCTCCCTGGAACTCTATGGCGGTGACAATAGCATCAGAGGAACAGAGGCTCCAAGGCTGCTGTGTGTGTGTCTGTGTGAGAGAGAATGAATGAGAGTCCGCCCAGGGTCTGTGTGTGTGAGAGACAGAATGAATGGGTGCCTACTTGTGTATATGTGTGTGTGTACAAGAATAAATGGGTGCCTGCCTGAGGGTTTCTGTGCATATGTGTGTGTAAGAACGAATGGGTCCCTGCCTGGGGTCTGGGTTTGTGTGAGAGAGAATGAATGGGTGCCTGCCTGAGTGTGTGTGCGCAAGTGTGTAAGAATGAACAGGTGCCTGCTTTTGAGGGGGAGGTTATGTGTGTGTATGTGAGAATGAATGGGTGCCTGCCTGGAAGGGCTGTGCCTGTGAAGGAATGAATGAGTACCTGCCTGGGAGTCCATGTGTGAGAATTAATGGGAGCTTGCCTGGGGTGTGTTTGTCAGAGAGCCAGTGAGAGAGTGCATGTTTGTGGTGTGTGTATATGTATGAGGAAGCCAGAGTGAGTGCCTGTATGTGTGCATGGGAGGGTATCAGTGAGAGTGAGTGAATGTTTGTATAAGAACATAAGAACATGCCATACTGGGTCAGACCAAGGGTCCATCAAGCCCAGCATCCTGTTTCCAACAGTGGCCAATCCAGGGCATAAGAACCTGGCAAGTACCCAAAAACTAAGTCTATTCCATGTTTCCATTGCTAGTAATAGCAGTGGCTATTTTCCAGGTCAACTTAATTAATAGCAGATAATAGACTTCTCCTCCAAGAACTTATCCAATCCTTTTTTAAACACAGCTATACTAACTGCACTAACCACATTCTCTGGCAACAAATTCCAGAGTTTAATTGCACGTTGAGTGAAAAAGAACTTTCTCCGATTAGTTTTAAATGTGCCACATGCTAACTTCATTGAGTGCACCCTAGTCTTTCTATTATCCGAAAGCTTAAACACCGATTCACATCTACCCGTTCTAGACTTCTCATGATTTTAAACACCTCTATCATATCCCCCCTCAGCTGTCTCTTCTCCAAGCTGAAAAGTCCTAACCTCTTCAGCCTTTCCTCATAGGGGAGCTGTTCCATTCCCTTTATCATTTTGGTCGCCCTTCTCTGTACCTTCTCCATCGCAATATCTTTTTTGAGATGCAGCGACCAGAATTGTACACAGTATTCAAGGTGCGGTCTCACCATGGAGCGATACAGAGGCATTATGACCTTTTCCGTTTTACTCACCATTCCCTTTCTAATAATTCCCAACATTCTGTTTGCTTTTTTGACTACCGCAGCACACTGAACCGATGATTTCAATGTGTTATCCACTATGACGCCTAGATCTCTTTCTTGGGTAGTAGCACCTAATATGGAACCTAACATTGTGTAACTATGGCATGGGTTATTTTTCCCTATATGCATCACCTTGCACTTATCCACATTAAATTTTATCTGCGTTTTTGATGCCCAATTTTCCAGTCACACAAGGTCTTCCTGCAATCACAATCTGCTTGAGATTTAACTACTCTGAACAATTTTGAATCATCTGTAAATTTGATTACCTCACTCGTCGTATTTCTTTCCAGATCATTTATAAATATATTGAAAAGTAAGACTCCCAATATAGATCCCTGAGGCACTCCACTGAGAAAATTGTCCATTTAATCATACTCTCTTTTAGCCAGTTTGTAAATCTACGAAAGACATCGCCACCTATCCCATGACTTTTTACTTTCCTAGAAGTCTCTCATGAGGAACTTTGTCAAACGCCTTCTGAAAATCCAAGTACACTACATCTACCGGTTCACCTTTATCCACATGTTTATTAACTCCTTCAAAAAAGTGAAGCAGATTTGTGAGGCAAGACTTGCCTTGGGTAAAGCCATGCTGACTTTGTTCCATTAAACCATGTCTTTCTATATGATCTGTGATTTTGATATTTAGAACACTTTCCACTATTTTTCCTGGCACTGAAGTCAGGCTAACCGGTCTGTAGTTTCCCGGATCGCCCCTGGAGCCCTTTTTAAATATTGGGGTTACATTAGCTATCCTCCAGTCTTCAGGTACAATGGATGATTTTAATGATAGGTTACAAATATTTACTAATAGGTCTGAAATTTCATTTTTTAGTTCCTTCAGAACTCTTGGGTGTATACCATCTGGTCCAGGTGATTTACTACTCTTCAGTTTGTCAATCAGGTCTACCACATCTTCTAGTTTCACCGTGATTGGTTCAGTCCATCTGAATCATTACTCATTAAAACCTTCTCCAGAATGGGTACCTCCCCAACATCCTCTTCAGTGAACACCGAAGCAAAGAAATCATTTAATCTTTCCGCGATGGCCTTATCTTCTCTAAGTGCCACTTTAACACCTCGATCATCTAATGGTCCAACTGACTCCTTCACTGCCTTTCTGCTATGAATATATTTTTAAAAGTTTTTACTGGGAGTTTTTGCCTCTACGGCCAACTTCTTTTCAAATTCTCTCTTAGCCTGTCTTACAATGGGCAACAATGAAAGTGTTACTGACCTAAAAAGGTCCTACTCTGTAGTATCTTGATGTGCTGAACACGAATAGGACCATGAAAAGTTTTTATTGGCTCTCGTTTTGAAGATATTTAATATAGTTCACTTTCTAAGTTTAGTTGTGTAAATTTATCCAGTAGGACTGTAACATCCTAAATAAGCCTAGAATGATGTAATATTGCATCATATTTCATAATACCATCATGCACACATCATCTAGAGTTTATTACATCATTTTCTGATGCAATGCAGTTCTACTGCCATGCTGCTGCTGAGTAAGCTGACGTCAGCAGTGTACTATATGAAGGCTAGTCTGAAAGGGTGAGCATTTGAAATATTCATGCTGGCTGACTACTGCTGGACACTCTGCAGAGATGCTCCCGAACAGGTGTACAAGACACAAGCAAAGAAATCTAAGACGTAGTCTATGACTTCATTTTTCAAACGGTATTAACCGTAGGTCTCTTACTATTGGCATACAGTTCAAGATGTAATTATATTATTGCATATTACAAAAAAACTAGAGACAATTTTGCATTTTCACAGTCACATTTGTGTTTAACACATGGAAATTTATAAGAAATGACTAATTTCATTTCCGTAACATGACTTTTGTGAAAATTTGTTGCCCAGTGTTATCAATGTCTTACATTTAACTTGTAAATGTTTATGCATTATCCTATTTTCTTCTGTTGGATCCTTCTTCCAATTTTTGAATGAAGATCTTTTGGCTAAAATAGCTTCTTTCACCTCCCCTTTTAACCATGCTGGTAATCATTTTGCCTTCTTTCCACCTTTCTTAATGTGTGGAATACATCTGGACTGTGCTTCTAGGATGGTATTTTTTTAACAATGAGCACGCCTCTTGCACACTTTTTACTATTGTAGCTGCTCCTTTCAGTTTTTTTCTAACTATTTTTCTCATTTTATCAAAGTTTCCCTTTTGAAAGTTTAGCACGAGAGCTGTGGATTTGCTTACTGTCCCCCTTCCAGTCATTAATTCAAATTTGATCATATTATGATCACAATTGCTAAGCGGCCCCACCACCGTTACCTCTCTCACCAAATCCTGTGCTCCACTGAGAATTAGATCTAAAATTGCTCCTTCTCTCGTCGGTTCCTGAACCAATTGCTCCATAAAGCTATCATTTATTCCATCCATTCCATCCGATGATACATTTACCTAGTCAATATTGGGGTAATTGAAGTCTGGCATCAAACCAACAGAACAATGAAGCAAAGCCTTGCACATAAGCAAGTCACCAAGAACGATAGTGCAAGTACAAGTCTTTAAATTCCACCAATGTTCCAAAATCAATTGTTTATTCACACAATATATATAGTTTATGATGGGCAACTCCACAGATATCAGCATTCACTTGTATAAGTCCCCCGACTCGGTCCCGTGTTTCGCCGTGGCTGCATCGGGAGGGACCACAATTTTAATAAAGTCTACAATAAAACAGATACAAATGGTTAGAACAAAAGGATATAGGCTACATAATTCCAAACAGCAGTCACAATACAAGTACATACCTTTTAGATGAATCATGGAGCGCAAACGCCCTCATCACCGTCAACCATTTAAAGAACAGGATTGGCGCCAAACAGGATTCCATCGCGAGATCCCTGAACCAATCATAGCCTAGCAAACACTCAACCAAACAGGTGCCATTCAATCTCTTTATTCAAGCCTCTCGGGCTAATGGTGTCAAGGGTAAATATCCACCTCTGTTCTTTCCTTCCCAGCAATTCGGGATAGTCCCCTCCCCTGAACGGGCGAGGGACCACCTCCAATACTGAGAAGTTAAGATCAGAGATAGTATGATCAAATTGGGACCAGTGAGATACCAGAGGTTCATCCATTCTTAAGAGACAGATATTGGAGCAGTGCTCATTCATCCTAGTTTTAACCATTCTGGTAGTTTTACCTACATACAAAAGAGGGCAGGGACATTGCAACAATGTACACAACACCCTTAGTTGTACAATCAGATTTTGCACGTAATTGAAAAGGTACGGCCAGTATTAGAATGGATAAACGAAGAAACTGCATTGGTGTGGCTGCACATCGTGCAATGCCCACAAGGGGTATGCCCACCCTCCACCTGTGTCTCAATGATATTGCTGAAAAACCTAGTATGTACCAGCTGGTCATGGAAATTCCTACCCCTCCGAAACGAGAATCGTAGAGAACCATGGAAAAGGTTTGATAATGACAAAGCATGCCAATGTCCTACGAATCATAGCAGCGATAGATTTGCTTGCAATCGAAAACCGTAGAATACAGTTGTAAAACCCATCATCCGAACCCGAAGGGGGAAGGAAGAGCCAGTCACGATTGGTATACAAAGCCCGTTTGAAGCTTTCCTTACCACTCGTGCGGGATAGCCTCTGTCCAAAAATCGTGTGGTCATAAGCTAGGCATGGTACAAAAAATCAGTGCGGGATGAACACAGACGCCGGAGTCGTAAAAACTGGCCCGTAGGGATGTTGTCTCTCAGTGGGTTTGGGGTGGCAGCTGGAGTAGGATAATAAAGTGTTACGGTCCGTCTCCTTGCGAAACAGTGAAGTAAATGAACTGATCCACCCTCCACAGAGATTAAAATATCCAAAAAGGCTATTTGAGATGGATGGATACAAAAATTGAACTGTATATGGGTGTTTAACGAGTTCAGCCAATCTATAAACATATAAAATTGGATGTCCGTGCCCACCCATATAATCAATATATCGCAATGAAATGTAGCCAGAGATATATCAAAGGAAACCACTCAGAGGGGTAAACTAGAGACGATTCAAATCGATCCATGTACAAACAGGCCAGACTGGGGGCCATGGTGGCCCCCATCGCTGTACCTTTAATCTGTTGGTAATAGGTAGTGTCAAAACAAAAGAAGTTCTTTGTCAAGGCTAATTCTGACAGTTGTACTAAGAAGGAGGTGGACACTCGATGGGGAGCAGGACGTAAGTTCAAAGTATCCTCTATAACATGCAGGGCTTCCGACTGAGGGATGTTAGAATATAAAGAAATAACATCAAGGGTAATAAAAAAGAATTCACCCGGCGGCACCGTTAAGCTAGATAGAGTGGAGATGAGATGCGACGAATCCCTTACGTACGAGCGATATACCTCTGGTATCTCACTGGTCCCAATTTGATCATACTATCTCTGATCTTAACTTCTCAGTATTGGAGGTGGTCCCTCGCCCGTTCAGGGGAGGGGACTATCCTGAATTGCTGGGAAGGAAAGAACAGAGGTGGATATTTACCCTTGACACCATTAGCCCGAGAGGCTTGACTAATAGAGATTGAATGGCACCTGTTTGGTTGAGTGAATCAAGAGATTGAATGGCACCTGTTTGGTTGAGTGTTTGCTAGGCTATGATTGGTTCAAGGATCTCGCGATGGAATCCTGTTTGGCGCCAATCCTGTTCTTTAAATGGTTGACGATGATGAGGGCGTTCGCGCTCCATGATTCATCTAAAAGGTATGTAACTTGTATCGTGACTGCTGTTTGGAATTATGTAGCCTATATCCTTTTTTTCTAACCATTTGTATCTGTTTTATTGTAGACTTTATTAAAATTGTGGTCCCTCCCGATGCAGCCACGGCGAAACACGGAACCGTGTCGGGGGACTTATACAAGTGAATGCTGATATCTGTGGAGTTGCCCATCATAAACTATATATATTGTGTGAATAACAATTGAATTTTGGAACATTGGTGGAATTTAAAGACTTGTACTTGCACTATCGTTCTTGTAATTGAAGTCTCCCATTGTTACTGCACTACCAATTTGGTTAGCTTCCCTAATTTCTCTAGCATTTTCACTGTCAGTCTCACCATCTTGACCAGGTGACTCTAGTATACTCCTATCAATGTAGGCTTCCCCACACACAAGGGATTTCTATCCATAAAGATTCAATTGTGCATTTAGTTTCATGCAGGATGTTTATCCTGTTGGACTCTATGCCATCCTGGACATAAAGCGCTACACGCCTCCTGGTGGCTCCTCCACTGCGATATAAGTTTGTACCCCGTATAGCACTGTCCCATTGGTTGTCCTCCTTCCACCATGTCTCTGAGAGTGCCAATTAAGTCTATGTCATCATTCACTGCTATACATTCTAATTCTCCCATCTTACTTCTTAGACTTCTGGCATTAAGCATACAAACATTTCAAAGTTTCTTTTTTGGTTTGTATTTTCATTCATGCTGTTTTAATTGATAGGGATAAGTTAGAAGTTTTTAGCTTTGGTGAGTTTTTAGTTACAGGCACATGTACTACTTTTGCTTATTATTGGAACCTCACTGTCGGGATGCCCTAATTCTAATGCATCATTAGTAATCCTTTGAAGATACCTCTGTTCCGAACCATGCGCTGCTGAGCGACTGTCAGCTTTCCCCTTTGTTCTAGTTTAAAAAGCTGCTCTATCTCCTTTTTGAAGGTTAGCACCAGCAGTCTGGTTCCACTCTGGTTAAGGTAGAGCCCATCCCTTCGGAAGGGACTCCCCCTTCCCCAAAAGTTTCCCCAGTTTCCTAACAAAACTGAATCCCTCTTCCTTGCACCATCGTCTCATCCATTGCATTGAGACGTCCGGATCTCTGCCGGCCTCTGGTGATCTGCATGTGGAACAGAGAGCATTTCAGAGAATGCTACCCTGGAGGTTCTGGATTTAGCTTTCTACCTAAGAGACTAAATTTGGCTTCCAGAACCTCCCTCCCACATTTTCCTATGTTGTTGATGCCCACATGTACCACGACAGCCGGCTCTCCCCAGCACTGTCTAAAATCCTATCAGGGTGACGCATGAGGTCCGCCACCTTCGCACCAGGTAGGCACGTTACCAGGCGATCCTCACGCCCACCAGTCACCCAGCTGTCTACATTCCTAATAATCGAATCACCAACTATGACGGCCGACCTAACCCTTCCCTCCTGGGCTGTAGGCCTTGAGGAGATATCCTCGGTGCGAAAAGACAATGCATCACCTGGAGAGCAGGTCCTTGCTACAGGATCCTTTCCTGCTGCACCAGTTTGATGCTCTCCAATCTTGAGACCTTCCTTCCCCCAAGGCAGCACCAGGGTATGTATGTGGGTGGGTGAGAAAGCAATGTGTATGTGTGAGAGCATATTCAGGCCAATGCAATACTGTGCGTTGGCTGCAGCACATGGCTCAACGCACGTTTTGGATGCGCGTCCATAACCCCTGATGCAAAAAGCGGGTTAGCTTGTACAAAACGCGCGTCCAATTGCGCACATTTTTAATTTGGCGAGTAACGCCTGCCCTGAGCAGGCGTTAATTTTGGAGAAGCCACCTCTCCCGTGTGCCTGCTGCCGAGGAGGCATTAGTGGCGTGCAACTTACCTTAGTGCCTCCTTTTTAACGCAGCGCCTGATTTAAATATTAAATCGGGCACCCGGGAGAGGTGGATTGGCGCGCCTTAAGGGAGCAGGTGCAAAATCATGAGCGCCCATTTAACGCGCACCAAAATTGTATCGGCCTGATTGTGTGTATGGGTGAGGGAGAGCATGCAAGTGGGTGAGAGAAAGAGAGAATAAGTGTGTGCAACAATGCCCCCACCACCAACCTTTCTCTCTGCTTGCTAATCCATGACAATCTGGGGGCATCTGGAAATCAAAACTTCCTAGGTATGGAGAGCAGGGAATTTTTTAAAATCTTTACTAGCTTTTTTTATTTGATGTATTATTGAGGTATTATTTGATGTGTCTGTTTTGAAAAATTTTATGGGTGTTTGGAACATTTTTATATGAGTTTTTAACTATATGATGATATTCTATTTGTTAATTGCATTGAATTATTCGTTTATTAGTATGGTTGCTGCTTCAGTCCTCTGACTGTGGGGTATAATTGCCAGTGTAGCTTCCCCTCCCCCCACTCATGAAGTTCTAAGGGGGAACTATGGCCCTCAGCTCTGATAAGCACCAGTAATGTGGCTCTCTTTAAAAAATGTTTGCCCACCCCTGGGCTAAAGCACACTAATTATAATCTTATGTCAGTTAATCTTATCATGCTATCAGAACAAAACTGAGTTTGAATAGAATTGTTTGGAATTATTTTTCATGTTTTTCATTTTCTATACAAATATCCCAAATGTTATATATCCATCAGTTATTCAAAACCCCAATGTTAGCCTTCATTTACTCTAGATGAAAACTTGATATTCAGTGTACTTAGTTTTAGGCAAAGTCCCTGCAGCATATGGTGGATTTAGTCAGGCACTGGAGCTTTCACAATATGCTGGACAAAGTAACTATCTTCTTTCCAACAGGCAAAAACATGTCCACCACTTCCAGCATTTCAGCATCACAACGGCTGCTTCAGGGAGATAATTCTGTTTGAAGATTGGTGTTTTGGCTTTTTTGAGGTCTAAGACATAATTATCAAGCAATTGGAGGAAAATATTCTTCCATTTATTTGTCCTCCGCTTTTTCTCTAGCTAATTTTTTTTAGAATACAAAAAGCAATGAAGCAGTATTAATTATTTACATTGGTTAGGCAAGCAGAAGTTATAAAGAGGGACATTTTGAAACTAAACTCTGAAGTGTTAATTTTCTCTTGTGGATATCAGTGATTTTCAATGGCCCTGAGGATGCCTGCTCACTGCCAATAAATCTTTACATCCTTCAGGTGTTATAAATGTTGGAAACACGTTTAATTGTTTCATCTTTATGACTTCATTTAACATTCACTGTCACAGCGTGCTCATAATGAATTCATTTAGTCCTAACACAAATTCCAAATGCACAAGACTAGAATTTTGCTAATGAATTCACACTTAATTTCTGAGGTAAAAGTAACTCTTAACTGGCAGCAGGTATCCAAGGCCCTTTTGTTGTTGATTATTTTGAATACAGCATTCCTGGTACTAATTTTAAAATTTGTGCAAAAATACTTATAACTTTTATATTTTCCCCAGTAAAGGCACAGTACTGATAATGGCCAAAATCATACATAATTTTCCATGTTTAATCTATTGAAAGTAAAAGGAAGGAGAGCAACAAATCACAGTTGGCGCAGGCAGAGAATGCCAGTCAGACATTTCCTGCCAAGGGGTATACAATTGTTAGTAAACAGAAAAATGTGGAGATTAATTCCATTTGTGTGACTGCAATTTTTTTATACTCTTGCAATTTTTAATCTGTTCAGAAGCTGCTCCCTGTTAGCTATGGCCAGAAAAGTTTAGTGTTAATGCTTTTAGAATCCAACTAAAAATTAGACCCCAGTCATAAAATAAGACATAAAAACCTAAGTAGTACTCTGTTGGGTCAAATTAAGGTCAATTGAGCACAGGATTCTGTCTTCAACAGTGGTCAATGCAAGTCACAGGTAGCCAGAAGATCCCCCAGTAGTTTATCTATCTCTTGTATCTCACTCCCAGGGATAAGTGATGGCTTTCCCAAATCTACCTGGCTAATAACTGTTTATGGACTTTTCCTTCAGGAACTTGTCCAATCCCCTTTTGAATCCCACTAACAGGCAGATTTTAAAAGCGTTGCTCGTGCAAAAATGGCCTCATACATACAAATGTGGGCCACGAGTTGAATTTTGCAAGGTAGACTATAGAAACACGTGCCATGTTACCTGTGTAACTTTACTACTGGTCCTGATGAGGTACAAGTCTGGAGATTTTGGGCCAGAGGGATCCTGAACACATGGGGGGGGGGGGGGGGGGGGGGGAGAGAGAGAGAGAGAGAAAGAGAGAGACTTTTAAAGAGGTGATCTGATACTACATATCTCCCACTGTAAAAGGGGCACTTTCCACTCAGGGTAGGTTTTTTTTTTTTGGGGGGGGGGGGGGATGGACGGACGACAGCGTTACATTGGTCTGCCTAGGGTGCAAGGGCCTGTAAACCCTTGGAACGGTCCCCCCTCCCAAACCTACCCTGAGCTGAAAGTACCCCTCCTATAGTGGGAGATATATAGAGCGTCACTTTCTCTCTTCCCCACTCGATCACTTGTGAGTATGCGTGTAAAGGCTCCAACACATGCGCGTGGTAGGATATTTTAAATGATATGTGTGTACTTGCATGCACGATATAAAATTGATTTCCCACTGTGAATAGAACAATTAGTATTTTTTAAGCAACCATCATATGGCACTAGGTTCCCGATGAGTTTATCGGGTAGCCTATCAGAGCTAAAAAAGCTTCTGAGTGCAATACAGTTTAATCATTGGTTGCTGCAAGTAATTAAGTTAGTGGTGTACTTAACTTAAGGATTGCTGTAAAATGCAGCGGCAAGCACTCGGTTTTAAAGTGCTTGCCTTCTGCCACGATGACAGGGACCTCAACTTTAAAATTGCAGCACATCACGGCAGAAGGCAAGCACTTTAAAACAGAGTGCTTGCCGCTGCATTTTACAGCAATCCTTAAGTTAAGTACACCACTAACTTAATTACTTGCAGCAACCAATGTTTAAACTGTATTGCACTCAGAAGTTTTTTTACCTCTGATAGGCTACCTGATAAACTCATCGGGAACCTAGTGCCATATGATGATTGCTTAAAAAATACTAATTTTTTTCTATTCACAGTGGGAAATCAATTTATATTTGTTGTTGGTAGTTTTTCCTGCACAAAGGAGGTTTTGATTATATATTCATATAAAATTGAGCATATTTTTGATCATGTGCCCAATAC
The DNA here is from genome assembly GCF_901001135.1 of Rhinatrema bivittatum. Classification (NCBI taxonomy): domain Eukaryota; kingdom Metazoa; phylum Chordata; class Amphibia; order Gymnophiona; family Rhinatrematidae; genus Rhinatrema; species Rhinatrema bivittatum. The sequence continues at coordinate 219,534,208 of NC_042617.1, read as the reverse complement.
GCACGTTTATGGGCGCACGCGTGGTCCTTTTAAAATGTACTTGTATGTTAGCTGCAACAGATTCCTTAGCTTTACTATCTGCTGAGTGAAAAAATATTTCCTTCGATTTTTTTAAAATTTTCCAGTTGCTAGTTTCATGGAGTGTCCCTTAGTCCTAGAATTGGTTGAAAGGTTAAATAATCATTCCAATTTGACTCACCCATGATTGTATACATTTAAATCATATCCCCTTCTCAGCACTGTTCCCTGTAAACTATGCGCATGTGTGTGCGCACACAGGTCATGAACCCTGCACACACAGCAAAACATGAAGGTGAATTTTCAAAAGTTGCATGCGTAAAAAAACAGCACACATAAAAAAGCTCAACACACGTGTAATCAGGGTCCACAAGTAAATTTACACATGTAAAAAATGATAGGCCGGGTGGTTCCAGGGAGAAGCCAACATATACACGAGTATGTTGCTATTTTATAAACAATTTACACATGGAAATGTGGTACCTTATGTATAATTTACTCCTGCTCAATATCAGGAGTGATTGTAAACATCATAAAAGTGAAAAATGACTAGATGTGGGTCGGGGTGAAATAGGAGGGGGGGGGACTTCAGACTGAAGAGCTATGAGGCTTTTTATGAGCTGCAGACGGACGGGGCAAACTGGTAGACTAATTGATAAAACTGGTTATTTCATTGCTGTGTGCATATTAAAAAAATCCCCCAAATAACATGTGTAAAATCCGACTTAAGGGGGGTAAATGCATCTAAAGAACATGATAAAAATCTACTCGTGTATCCATTTAAAATTTGAAGTACAAATACGTGGTTATATCATTTGCGCACACTTATCTGGCTACATTTTGACTTAACCAGCTAAGTAGTGCCTATTGCCGATACTTAGATGGCCAAATTTGAACTTATTTAGCAGCTCTTAACAGGAAGACCTGTTGCTGAGGCAGCATCTAGCTTTAAAACCCCAGCTGGTGCTGATGTCATCATCCTGCAGTTTCCCGCCATGGGGCCCATAAGAGTTGGGCTAAGGTGCACGCACATGCCTTAGGGGTTGGTGCAGCATAACCGCGAGAGCCAGCGATGGCTGTGTTCTTGTTGCGAGGAGGAGGAGGCAGCATCCGGAATGAGTTCAGCTGGTTAGGGGACCTTCTTGTGACCGTCCAAATGTTACAATCTATATAACCCTCTACTGTCCTTAGGGACAGCAGCATCCAAAGGGCAGATCTCATGTTTTCTCCTTCTCACCGTCAATTGTTTATCTCATATAAATGTGCATTCTCCCATTAATTACACAGGATATTCCACAACAAAACATAACTATGATTAAACTATGACAGCAGGGAAAAATTACTAATAGTCCATCAGTTAATAATTTTTTATAGTTAATACACTGAACATAAGAATTTGCCATACTGCGTCAGACCGAGGATCCATCAAGTCCAGTATCCTGTTTCCCACAGTGGCCAATCCAGGTCACACGTATGTGGCAAGATCCCAAAAAGAAAATAAATCCCATGCTGCTATCACGGAGCAATAAGTAGTGGCTATTTCTTAAGTCTATTTGGTTAATAATAATTTAGTGACTTTTTCTCCAGAAACTTGTCCAAAGCTTTTCTAAAACCAGGTAATGTAATTTTCTTAACCACATCCTCCTGCAATGAACTTCAAAGCTTAATTGTGAGTTGAGTGAAAAAGAATTTTCTCCAATTTATTTTGAATGTACTACTTACTAATTTCATGTAGTGTCCCCTATCTTTGAATTTTTTGAAAGAGTAAATAACCAATTTACATTTACCCATTCTATTCCACTCATGATTTTATAGGCCTCTATTATATCTCCCCCTCAGCTGTTTCTTTTTCATTCTGAACAGCCTTAACCTCTTTAGCCTTTCCTCATAGCTGTTCCATCCTCTTTATCATTTTGGTTGCCCTTCTCTGCACTTTTTCCAATGCAACTGTATCCTGAGAGTCTGGAGGAAGCTTAAAATAATTTTGGAGCGTTAGGAGGTTGTAGACGCTTACCTTTTGTTGTATTTTCAGGCCCAGTCAGAGGGATCAGGCTAATCTAGCCTGGGAATCCTGACAAGGATCTGTAGGATAGTCCTGCCAGTCTACTACGGTACCTAGCTGGTTTGGATACTCCTCCAGGGTGTTTTCGGGAATTTGAGATTTTCTTGGTAGGAGCCTTGATGGACATCTGTGCCTTTTCTGGATTCAAGGAATGGGGAACCATGTGTATAGGATGCCCAGCGATAGGTAAGACCTGCCCATCTGAGGTGGTGACCCATTGCAAGGGATAACTCCAATGTTATCCTTGGTTAAGGGAAAAACTATTAAGTTAGATATCCAGGAGGAAGATTGTTGGCTGCCCCTTCCTACCTGCAGTGAGCAGGGTAAGAAAACCTGTTCCCGGGGATCCCTCTATCGGGTGCCGAGGAGAGTCAGAAATTGAAATAAATCTAAAGAAGTGAGTAAATCTGCTAACCGTGAGTAACAGAACTGTAAAGATTCCAAGAGGATGCCCATCAGGAGTCTTCAGCCTCTGGGGAGAAATGAGAGTTAACTCTCTGAATAAGTGCAGGATTTTTGGCCACCGTGAAAGGGGTTCCCTGATCAGCTTAAAGGTTACACTGCCCACTGGGATCTCATCCTCATCTAATCCAGGATGGTGGTACAGACAAAGGAAAAGGATTGTAAATAAGAACCAGAAAGACTATGGTGTTGGAATCATATTTATTGTGTCATCTGCAACTATTTCATTCAGTATACTTAAGTTTGGACACTAATCCAGTAAATCCAATGTATTCATTTGGCACAGCAGCACATTCCTCTCTCAGGGAATACAAAAAAGGATGTCACAAGGATCCCCCCCAAGTCACAGGATCCACACCCTGGGGAAAAAGCACAGAAAAGAGCTAGTCAGGGTTCCCGCCCCAAAGAACTTGCAAATACTTTTATTGCCCCACCTGTGCAGGACATGCATGCTGGGGTGGGGTGACATTGGTATGAGAGGTTTACTATATTGTAATTGTTTATTCATGGTTTTCTGAGGGCCAAGTCCACATCCATTACATACTACAACAGGCCTAATGCCATATCGGTTCCATGTATCTTTTGTCTCTAGGGGAGAGGGGTTGAAGGAGTGAGACTGCTGTAGACTGGGAAGGGGGGAGGGATGGCGGTGTGCATGGGAGAAGAGGGGGCTGAGGAAGCAAGACTGAATCCCCCGCTATAAATTTCACCGCATGCCACTGCAGGCATTTATTGATCCTTACTGTAATATCATTAATTCAGCACAATAATATTCAAACTCTTTCATTACCATTACCAAATACTTAGCATAACTGTATACTCCAGTCATACTAATGGAATAAGGAGGAATACATATGATTATATAGCAGGATTCTAAGGTTATTTTCCTACATTAGGAAACCACTAACCAGTGAATATTACCCACTGATCAGATGAATATTTATAATATTACGCAATCAACTTCTTTACCAAGTTCCCCTTACTAATTTACTCTTGGCAGTCATCCATCAGGATCTGAATATGATGAACAGTTTACTAAAAGAGCAGGATCATGTCTTATTCTTAAGAATATAAGAAATTGCCATGCTGGATCAAACCAAGTCCCATCAAGCCCAGCATCCTGTTTCCAACAGAGGCCAAACCAGGCCACAAGAACCTCACTCTCTCCAATTCTTGGAGGAAGTGAGAACCACTAATGATAAATACAATGCCTTTTCATAATAAAATCAGGAAATTAAGAATGAAAGCTTAATACACTGTACAAAGACAAACATTTAAAAAGGAGTCCAAAATTCAGAGAAGCATAGAAACACAGAAACATGAAATGACAGCAGAAAAGGACCAAATGATCCACTTAGACTGCCCAGCAAGCTATACCAGTATCTGCTGCACTGAACAGGATACCCTCATTATCAGTTTCCCAGACCATAAAAAGTCAGGGCCCTTGGATGCAGTCCGAATCCAATTTTCCCTAACCCCTGCTGTGGAAGCAGAGAGCAATGATGGAGCCGCATCAAAAGTATTAGGTTTAATGATTAAGGGTAGTAAAAGCGGCATCAGCAAGTTACCCCCATGTTTATTTGTTCCCCAAACTGTAAAGGTCGGGGACCTCATTGGTTGCTGTCTGAATCCAATTCCCATTTTCCCACAGCCATGGAAAACGAGAGCAATGATGGAGTTGCATTAAGCCTTGATTCTGTTATTTGTTAAGGGTAGCAACTGCCACACCAGCAAGTTACCCCCATGCACTTTTTTTTACTTAATTCAATCCACTAGCCTTTAAGGATCCACAATGTTTATCCCATGCCCCTTTGAATTCCTTCGCTGTTTTTTCTTCACCACCTCCTCCAGAAGGGCATTCACCTTGAAGAAATATTTCTTGAGATGGTTCTGAGTCATCCTCCCCAGAGTTTCATTTCATGACCTCCAGTTCTATTGATATCTTTCCAACAGAAAATGTTTGATGATTGTGCATCATTAAAACCTTTCAGGTATCTGAAGGTCTGTATCATATCTCCCACGCACTTCCTCTCTTCCAGGATACACATATTCATATCCTTCAGCCTCTTCTCATAATGCTGATTCCTCACCAATTTGGTCACTGGAGTGCCGCTATCTTGTCTTTTTCCTTTCTGAGATACCGGCAACAGTATTGAACGCAGAACGCCTGGTGAGGCCTCAACAAGAGCCTATACAAGGCTATTATCACCTCTTTTTTCTTACTGATTATTCCTCTCTATGTAGCTCAGCATTCTTTAGCTATCTCCTTGTCACATTGCTTTTCGCCTTCAGATCATCAGATACCATCACACCAAGGTCCCTCTCCCACTCCGTTCACATTAGTCTTTCACCACCCATCACATATAACGCTTTTGGATTGCCATCACCCCAGATGCATGACTGCACTTAAGAACATAAGAAAATGCCATACTGGGTCAGACCAAGGGTCCCATCAAGCCCATCATCCTGTTTCCAACAGTGGCCAATCCAGGCCATAAGAACCTGGCAAATACCCAAAAACTAAGTCTATTCCATGTTATCATTGCTAATGGCAGTGGCTATTCTGTAAGTGAACTTAATAGCAGGTAATGGACTTATCCTCCAAGAACTTTCCAATCTTTTTTAAACACCGCTATACTAACTGCACTAACCACATCTCTGGCAACAAAAATTCCAGAGTTTAATTGTGCATAGAGTAAAAAAGAACTTTCTCCGATTAGTTTTAAATGTGCCCCATGCTAACTTCATGGAGTGCCCCCTAGTCTTTCTACTATCCGAAAGAGTAATTAACCGATTCCCATCTACCCG